>NW_020897725.1:4536855-4778060 GCF_003984885.1 Neopelma chrysocephalum
TTTGGGGCAGGCAAACAGATGATAGAAAACCAGCACACACATGCACTCAAGGAAACATACTGTACTCTATTCTTGGTGATGCTTACAACTGCAAGATTAGCCCCCAGCGGGAGTGATGCAGACAGACAGGTGCTTATGTGTGTATTTGGGTGAAAGTGCATGTGATCAAGTGTTGCATACTGCAAGATGAATACATAACTTCGGAGTAAAAGTGTAAAGTGAAACTGTGAGCATAGGTTACACAAACCCAACCAAATGTAGGTATTTAAAGCACACTTGTACTAGACCAAACAGCACGTGTGTCTAAATACTTACCAGAGCTGCTTAATTTAAATTCCTTACAAAGTTCCTACTGCCCGTCTCGCCCCAGCCTCATGCGTTGCCTCATAGCTCTCATTCCTGTGGCCTCTTGCACATCTGTCCCTCTCTGGCAAGGACTTGATGTAGTGAGGGCTAAAACTGTTTGAGACGCACCTTGGCAAGCCTGGCTTTGCACACTGGCAATGCCGGTGGTGGGGATGGAAGCCCTGTGTCCCCTTCCCCTCCCCAGGCAAGTGCACACTGGTTAGGGGAGGGAGAGGAAGAGGCCAAAGAGGTTTTTTCTTTCTCCTTGTTCCTGTCCCTCTGGCACCCAGAAAGCTGGCTGCTGGCATAGGCTATGATGTAAATACTGGTTCATGGGTGGTATATTTTATCTAACATGTTAAATTTTTCCATCCGATAGTATCCTTTGCCTCTATACACAGCAGCTGTCTGAGCAAATGTATAACTCTACCTTTGGTTAATAGAAACATTTTTTTTAAAGTGAGGACTTCTGACGTTTGGGTCCCGGCAAGCCTTTGAATTTTCAGTGGGACATATCAGAACAGATCCTTTGGCAGTTTCTGCTGCCATGGAGAAAGTAGGAAGAGCAAGGTGAGAGCTGGGGTGGGCATGATCAGGCTGTGGGCTTTGCAGGCACTGATGACCCTGCAAGGACAAACTGCGGGGGCTCTGGCTGCCTAAGAGTTCCAACCATCCAAAAACCCAGCTCTTCCTCTGTTCTGCTGCAGATTCAGAGACCCTGTAGCTGCTTAGTGGTGCACTCTCTTTTGAGGAAGAGATGGAAGTAATGAGTATGGAACTGTCTCCTGAAGAAACTGCAAGCTGTGCTTGAGAGGATCATGGGGCTTTCAGCTTCCTTGGAACAGGGAGAGCCCTTTGAAGCCTCCATCCTGCTACATCCCTGCCTGCAAATCCCTGCCTGGTACAACCCTGGGAAATGAATGTCCCTGGGCTTCCTTGGCCTTACTGGGAGTGCCTGAAGAAAGGGGTCACATTCTTAGTGCTTTGGATAGTCATTGTTAGAAGCTTAATAACGAGAACATAAAACGACACTACTGAAGTTGATAAGAATTTTATCAGAAGCAGAGCAATTCCAAGCTCATTTCCCTCCTGGTTGAAGGCAACAGGTTGTGCCCGTTTCAGCACTGTTTGGCAGAAGGATTAAAGTGTTATCTCTCGCTGGGTTTGAGTATTAACTTGATTAGAGCTGATCTTGCCCTCTGGCAACCAAAAGCAGTTTAGTGGGCATGTTTTGATATACATGCTGGCTGCCTGTCTTACAAGTTAGGGGTGTCTGAAATCTTCCTCGTCTGCTAATTGTTTCTTGATGCCAGCTTGTCACCAAAATCTTGTGTATCTCCCAAGAGATACATTTCTTGCAGAAAATGTGCCTAATAATTCAGGGGTCTTCAGCCTTCAGTTGACCAAACAGCAATATTGAAAGAATGACTTTTTTTTCTTTTTTCTTTTTTTTTAATCAGAAATTGCCATTGTAAATACAGTGCAGTTCTATAGTATGTGTAACTTGAATGACGCTTAATGTCTCTGCAGACTCTTTATCGCCAGCTTTCACAAGAAGCAACACCTTTCCCAATTCACATCTGTTAAATAGTTGAGTAAATAATTATGAGACTTGTTAGATGAGCCAATGATATTGATAGAATAGTTCTTATAATTCAGCATGGTCTTTCTTTCTGCTTGAGGAAATATGAAGCATGTTTCTTAGAGATTTTTCATTCTTTCAAAAGAGAGAAAAGGCAAGATATGATTCAACAGAAATTTGTTTGCCTTTTTATCAGTTTCTTTTATGAGTTTTGTCTTACAAAAGAGGTTTTACGTGGTAAACAGCTACAAATTTTGAAGCTGTAAGACAAAACCAGTTTTCACTATAACATTATCAATTTAAGAACACAAAATGGAGTGCATAACTTTCAGAGTCATGGACCTACAGATCCATAACTTTTTTTTTTACTCTGAGCAATAAATAGTCAACTTTTTTTCATGGTGGTAGGATTGAAAGTTTATTGGCACTCTAAGGTTCAAAGAGCCCAGGGTACATAATAGTAACAGTTTCTAGAGCAACGATGTCAAAAGGCCCTTAGTGTTAATGTATTGCTATGATATAGAATTATATAAACTGTAGAGTTACATAATTTATTAAATGCTATCACTGTGTTTGAAGGTGTGTTAACACTAATGTAAGCTTAGACTCTAAAAGGAACTTAAGGATTTGAGATATACAGCTATCTAGAGGGCACTTCTCATCAGCTCCTGATGGATCTTCAGATATTAAACAAATGTTTATGGCATTTGAAGAGACAGAATTCATTAGGATGAGATTTTGTAATCTGCCTGAGCCAACCCAATATTGTACTTCCACCTAAGGGGATGATATGTTTTTGTACCCCATGCATCTTTTTCTTGCAACCTCCTTAGTTCTTCACGAGTGATTCCGTTTCCCTGGAATACTGAGATTCCCTGAGATACTGATTGGATTCAAAACTAGCCCTCAAAAAAGTAGTTTTCAATTGTCTCACTTGAGAAAGCCCTTGTCTGCTGACTTCTTCAGGGTGGATAGAACACAGGAAACTATATCATCAGATTTCTGTGGAATAGAGTGCTCCAGAATTCTCTGTTCAAATAATTTAATTTTCATCAATTTGTTTTCCAAACTCAAGTAACCAAAAAGTTGGCAGTCTTCTCTGTGAAGTTCCATCAGAGTGATACACTGAAAGAAAAGGTTTCAAAGTGAAGGTTCAAAATTAAATGCTCTGAAATCAAGGTTTCCCACTAACTCTACCCTATCACAACACTTTCAATTATATATTTTAATTAGTATAAATTATTATAATTTTATAAAAAGCATGTGTTTTTGAAATTTGTTATTTTTTTCTAGAATCTTTGATACTTGATGCACCCTCTCACGTGTTTCAATCTTGCCCATTTGTACTAATTCTAATGACAAGTCCCATGAATATATATGATTCCTGATCCAAGAATCTCAATTTCTCATGTTTTTCAGTAAAATTATGGCTATTCAACATTTTTAGAAATGAAGATGCAGTGCAAGGCAAGCTGATGTGTGTAGCACATGCAAGAATATTTTTTATTCATTTTATGTTAGAGTAGCTGCCTATGAAGAAGTGAAGGAAACTTGTTTCCATGTTGATGGTCATGCATGGAAGGCAGAATGAATATGCCAAAATCAGTCTAGGTTTGCATTTACTTCATGATCCCTGCTTCTATGGGAGCAGCGGCCTTGGGCTGGCACCATGACAGACAAGTCCTCCTATCACTTGCCATTATTATTTACTATTTGTGTAGCAATAGTGCCTTGGAATCTGAGCTATTTATCAGGTCCCAACAGGGGTAGCCACTGTATGTTCTGAAGAAGAATGAAGCCCTTGCAACACAAATCTTGGCTCAAGTTGGTAGTGGTTTCTTACAGCAGTGATGGGTTCTGGGCGGTGAGGGATGATCTTTGTGAAGCCACCAAAGTGGAACTGTCAGGATTGGGATTTCTGGTTTGGGAGGTCAGACACTGAGCCCAAGAGTGGCATCCGGAAAGCACAGAGAAAAATAACTCCCAAGTGTGGAGATGCAGAAAGGATAGTGTGTGTACCGGGATGGGTAGGGAGCTCTGGATACTGTGTTCGGGAAAGGATCTACACTTTTCTCCCTCCAAAGTCACATCGGTAAAGTGAGAGAACAGACTGAAGCCAGGAGGAAGGTCAACCAGTTTTCACTATTGGACAGATGGACAAAGACTAGGGAGGAATCAGTACATCTCATTTTAATTGAGGTATTTCTTGTATCTGTAGACTCCAGTACTTTTTGAAGTGTAAAACTCACAGAATTTCAGTGCTTTCTGTGATGTAGAACTTTAAAAAATGAAAGATGTTGTCACAGCAGCAAATATTACCCTATTTGCAGTCCATCTAAGTTCCTGACATAGGCTTCTTCATCCTATCACTAAGTTTCCAGGCGCTGAGTGCAGGCTTGGTGGTAGCTCTGGGCTTAGGGTGTGCTCTCAGAAAGAGACATTCCATCCTGAGGCTCCAGGTCCTCCTGAGTTTCTGCTTTTTGTTTTCATAACTCTTGTATTGTGGTTCTGTTAATTCTCTTGCCTCTGTCATCCTGGGAGAGCAGACCTGTGTGAGTCCTTTTGCTAACTCAAAGATACCTTTTTTATACGTTCAAGGCCAGTCATCTCTCCAAAATATACTTATGTGGGAAGAGGTTAAACTGATGAAGAACTGGCAAAGGGGATGAAAGGTTGGGGAAGAAGCAAGAGGTAATCAGGTTTGGTTTATGTAGCTGGTCCTTGAAGAACTGTGTTGAGGTTCTAAATGTTAATAAAGACAGAAACTACAAAGCTTCAAGTCTCAGCAGAACCACTGACATTTGTTGAGGGAAGGATGCACTTCATGTGTTAATCATGGGTTGTTGGTTTTTTTCCTTAAGCAAGATCAAGACATATAAACCATATATTTTAAGTAATTTTAACGTATAAACCACCGGAATTAAGTAGGTGCTTCTGCCTCCTGGTTCCCATCCCTGTCCTTCCCCTCATTGGACTAGCTTAAGCACCTCTGGACCCATCACTATATGGTGACCTACATTGGGGGAGTGATCAGCAGGGCTTTTGGAAGGCTGGTATTTCAGTTGGGTCAGTTTTACAAACCAGTTTACCACATGACCACATAAAAGCTTTTTCTGAAGAAGTACAGGGGGAGAAGTGGGTGCTGGCTTCCCCCATGTCACTGAAGCATGTACAGTTTAAGGCTGTGGTTTACTGATACAGCGGATCCAACCGCAGGCTGCCTCTGCCCCGCTCTTATCTCTTCCCTTGCACTTCGCACTGGTGTTCATCTGGGATCAGAAGTTCAGGGAACTGAAGCAGCTGAAGCCAAATAAGAAAAATTTAAATTTCTAAACAGATTCAGCATGAAGTCACACCAGTGCCAGCACTGGAGTGAAGGAGCCAGCAGAAACACAAGTCAAGGACAGGGAGAGGGGAATAGTGGCAGCAAACCCACTGCTGAGTTTGCTTGGCAATCCCTCCAGGGCTTAAGTTGCTGGATTCCCATTTAAAAATTTCAGACTCCAGTAGAAGCCAGACTATAAAAGTCATGTTGAGTTTAGATGCCCAATGCACATATTGTTACCTGACAGGAACAGAAACTAAGTTTGCAATTTGCCGAGGCTTTTTCTTTTTCAAGGCTTTTACCTTTACTTCTGCACTCTTATCATGGTATTGTGCATGAATGGAGGTACAAATACTGGCATTTCATATGTTTTGAAATTTTTACTATGTAATTTGTATGACCAGCATATCCCAGTGCTACCAGTGTGACAGCACTACTTCAGAATTCAACCCCGACCTAATTATCAGCCTTTTATAGTCTTCATAGTTTGTGTCTTAGCAGTGCCTCAATCCAGTAAATGCATTCAGATCCCAAAGGTGAAGTTTGGAATAATTGTGAAGTGTTCCTGGTTGGGCTTGCTAATTCAGAGTGAATATAGAAGTGGGTTTTCACATAACAAGGCTGTAATTCCCCATTTCCTTGCAATTGTGTAGGTGAGTACCTGAGCTACTGCAGCTGTGTCACAGGAGTTAGCAGGGAGATGAGAGTTTTTTGACCTGCCTCAGGGGTAGGTCATACTGTGGGTTTTACAGCGATGTTGAGCTGATGTGTCTGGCTGCTGCTGCTGCAGAAAAGAGCAGCCCAATTCCTTTGGACTGGGGATCCTGCTGCTTGGCTGGTGAGTGTCTGAGCTCACGGTCGTGTCAAACCAGCACTAATGGCAGTGTAAGGGGTGAGGTCAGCTGTCCTAGGGTCAGGGGATGGGGAGCTCCACAGACCCCACCTTTTACTGGGGGACCCCACAGTGAGATTGGCTTCTCAGGGAATCAATTTCTGATATTAAAGTACAGCTCTACCAGTCCAGGAGCCCCTTCTCACCCCTTTCATCCATTCTTCCCCTGCCTGACCCTTGTTTACATGTCAGGTGTTTGGTAGAGATCATAGCAATGCTGGGCGAGATTTGGGTGACTCCATCCAGACAGCCCTGTGGCTGTTTCCTTGAGGGTGCCTCTTGTATTAAGGCAGCAAGCACAGAGATGCTCACTTGAAGATAAAACACCAAATTACAAAATTGTAACTAAAGGCTGGTCAGAAAAAGCCTAAGAGATGGTGATAGCAAAGATGGGAGCTTGAGAGTGAAGTACAGTAATACTGCATTTGATGTGACAGAAGAGGAGGAGGCAGTAGAAGGAATCAGGGAGATGGACACTGTTATTCTGATCAAGAGCTGTGGCAACTATCTCTCCAAGATGATGTTTGTCAAGGACAGCATAGAAGAAGCCTTGAGGTGGAAAATAGTAGGGAAGGAGAGCGTGGAACAGAACTTGTTCTGGGGGAGAGGTGTAGCTGTCCTGGAAGGGGCATTGTGTGAGGAATCTGCGGAGACCGAAGTTGTTCTGCTGATAAACGCCACTATCATATTTATCCTTTACAAGCCTTATATTCTGTACCTAGTTTCAGAAGATTGTCCCACCCCCGGTAACACAGAGGCCATTTAGCACAGTAGCCTTTGACTTGGCATTGTGGAGGTTTGTGTGGGTTTGTTCCCTTGCTTCTCACACTAAGTGCTGTTGCCAAAATGGGTGTTTTCCACAGTGTTTCCATTAGTGTTCAGCTGAGCTGTTGTACAGTCTGCTGGCTCTGTGTCTGCACCACTTTCTTGCATATCAGGCCAAATGAGTTTATTGGCAGTTGAAAAGAAGTTTTTGTGTGTCATATCCGTTGCTCTTCACATTGTGGCTCATGTCTTCAAAGCATTGGGGCTTCTTAAAGCAAGCCTGTGTGTTCCTTTGTGTTTTCACAAGCCAGTCTCAGCTCTGATTCAAGAGGCAAACCAAATGCAAGGCATGATTACAATATGGTTAGTAAAAACAATGATTTTTAATTTCATTCCAGTGAGTATTACTAAATATTCACAGGAACCTGAATTTGTGAGTGCTTATCTGAGGAATCAGAGTGCAACATTTATTTACGCTTATCCTCTTTGGAAGGAGAATCTGACAATACGCAGCCGACACATCACTCAGAGCTAGCATCGCAAATAATGGAAATGAATTCTGAAAAGATATTAGCTAAGCATTATTTATAGTGCTGATTGTCAGTGGTAGAAAAATTTCCTTTCATTTTTTTCAGAAAAGATCCTTGTCTTGATAATCATACATCCTTTTCTGCAGTAGCATATAATTGTTTGCATAGCTTAGAAATCAGGGTGATATAATAGAAAGCTGTTAATTGTTTCCTGATGCTCAGGATGTAATTAACTTATACTTTCCTCTAGCTGAAATTAATTTATTTTTTCTGAGATGTAGAAAGAGTAATTCCTAGCTTCAACTGCTAAGTTGTTGCTTGGTCAGTGCAGACAGAGGGAGATTGTGATGGGAAGAAGCTCAAAGTAGCATTATCATGTACAAATCCCAAAAGAGATCGTACAAATACCATTTTGAGAGTGATTTGGGTCTCGAAGCCTAAAGACTTATCTTGGACAATTAAAGTATTTTCAAAACTTGTAGCATTTGGACAAACTCAAACCTTTCAGGTGTCTTGGGAAATGGCAGAAATAGATGAGGTTAAATGAGATTAATAAGTACATCTCTGTGATGAGAAGAATAGGAGCCATTGGTATCATACTATGCATCTCTAGTTAGATGAGGCAATGAAAGGGTGTTCTCAAAAGCCCACCAAACAGAAAAAATAAAGCAAAGTTTATTAGATGCTTATTTTAATAAGATTTATTTATTTATCTTTAATTTATGCAAAATTATGCAACTCTCTAAAATAGATAGGAAAAAGGTGTCTTCATACAAGAAGCAAGCCCCAAGGAAGGCTGGCTCTCAGGGTAAGGTTGGGCTGGAGCAAGTGATGTACAAGGAATTGCTGAGGGCTGGGTCTGCTCAGCCTAGAGAAGAAAAGGCTTGGAGGGATCTTACTGCTGGTTGCGACTACTGAAATGAGAAGATATAGGCAAAAGGAGAGAGAGTCTTTTCTGAGGTGCACAAGGATGGTACAAGAGGCAGTAGTCAAAGTTTGCAAGGGTCTTTCTAATTAGATATTTGGAAAGAATTATTCACCATAAGGGTAAGTAAAAAATCAGAATGGGGCCCAGAGAAGCTCCGAAATATTAAAATCTTGCCTGGACATGACCCTGAGCAACTTGTACTAACTGGATATGCTTTCAGTATAGGATGGACCAGATGACCTCTAGAGATCCCTTCCAATTGCATATTTCATGAAGGCATAGTGTGATGTCTTCTTTAAACTATGGTGGCTGATATTATCAACTTTTTGTTACTGGCTGATAACCAGCTATTATTGTCTGGTTGTGGAATTGATGGCAGGGCTTCTAAGAATGCCTCTTAACTACTTCAGTGCAAAATTAGATAAGTTAGTTTGTACCACTGATCACTCTTACATTGTCCAGCTTTTCAAGCAAATTTAAGGATGAGAAATGTATCCATTCCCAAATGAATGTCTAAGAACTTTTGAAATATCTCTATTTCAGTTGAGATTTTTAGGAAGATTTGAAGGTGATAGCCTGACTCCCTTGTCTTAAGTTAGGCCAGGATTTCACCCCAAATCATGTGAGATTCATGAGATACCAACATCACAACTCTTCCAACCACAAAGATTGCTTTTCAAGGTGTCTGTAAGGTTATCTGTAGATTAATTTCTTAAGAACTTGGGTGACAGAAACCAAAGTACAAATGGTTAGGACATGGTGGGTTTATATCAGTCCCTGAAGGATGAGAATAGAGAAAAGATTGGAGACATTGTACAGAGTAATACGTGCTGGAAGGCCAGTAGGTCACAGTGCCAGAAATCCTGCTGGCTGTGTAGTGTTGGCATTACATGAGGAACAGTAATCTCAGGGACAGCCACCTGCTCCTCTGTTCTCACTGCCTGCGCAGCTTTGCTAAAGATGGATTGAGCCCTCTCAGATCCTCTCACGCTGTGCACAAAGGGACCACTTTCAGAGTTCATTTGTGTGCACAGGTTCCTGTGCATGGTCCTGCAGCTCCAACTTTGCTTGTGGAAAGAGGGCTTTCAGTCACGTGTTGAGGGAGAAAAAAGTGTTTGAAATGTTAACACATTCCTCCCTTGGAGTGGCACATCTCATCCTGTAATCCATTTGGAATTTAATGAGATATATTCCCTTGCCTTTACAGATGCAATCAAAGTCGTAATTAAATCAAGCATGTACCCAACCATTATCCCACCTTGTTAAAAATAATAACATTTCTTTCAGCACACACAAAACAATGGGATTTTCGCTTTCTCTGTATGCTATTGTGCTTTATCGCAATGTTGCAAGGCCTAGGTCCTTTAAAAATATTTCATAATGGGGGAAAATCCAGTCATTTAAGTTTTCTATAAAGTGGTGGTTTTTCCAAGTGCTGTACTTTGGTCCTACTGTAAGGAATCAAATATGGGTGGTTGGAAGATAATTGCTTTCATTCACTTTGTTGGGTTACAGAGGGGCTAGAGCTGCTCCAATCTAATACATTAAGAACTTCATATGACTTTTTTTGTGGTTGAATCTGTAAATCAACACCAGCTGAAACAGCATATCCTACATAAATTCACATGAAATATGTTTGTACACTGCTTTCTTTACTGATGAATATGGAACATCTGAGTTTACATGAGGCCAATAACAACAGTACTTTTGGGAAACACATTATTGGGCCAAAGGAGGAAGAAGAAAAGGTTGCATAAACTATTCAGGAGAAGCACAATAAACATGGAATGAAAACCTTATTTTAACATATAGTGGCTAAGGAGAAGTTCCCGTGGACTGGAAATTGTGAAATTTTGCTTGCAGGCTAAAAACTGTAGACAGCACGTCTTTATGTAAAATATCAGTATTTCACCTCAGAGAGTGACAGACCTGTAGGAAAAGGCACAGAAAGGTGTTGGCCATTTGATCAGTGGTTTCATGTCTTTAGTGACCACAAACCTTTTGCAGTTTCAGCAGTTCATATATGCACAGCTTACTTACATATGGACTGAAATCTTCTAAATCTCTATGGACAATCTGGACAAGGGGATAGAGGGCAACCTTAGTCAGTTTGCAAATGATACCAAGTTGGGCAGAAGTATTGATCTGCCAGAGGGTAGGAGGGCCCTACAGAGGAATTTGATCAGGCTGGATCAATGGGCCGAGGCCAATTTTATGAGGCACAACAAGGCCCAAGTGCCAGGTCTTGCATTCTGGTCACAACAACCCCATGCAGTGCAGGCTTGGAAATGAGTGGTTGGAAAACTGCCCATTGGAGAAGGACTTGGGGGTGCTGGTCGACAGCCAGCTGAACATGAGCCAGCAGTGTGCCAAGAAGGCTGTGGGGGCATTCTGGCTTGTATCAGAAACAGCAGTAGGGAAGTGTTTGTCCCCCTGTACTCAGTGATGGTGAGGCCACACCTCAAATTCTGTGTCCAGTTTTGGGCTCCTCACTACCAGGAGCACATTGAGGTGCTGGAGCATGTCCAGAGAAGGGCAGTGAAGCTGGTAAAGGATCTGGAGCACAAGTCCTGTGAGGAGAGGCTGAGGGAGCCTGTTTATCCTGGAGAAGGGGAGGCTCAGAGGAGACCTTATCACTGTATACAACTACCTGAAAGGAGGTTGTAGCCAAGTGAATGTCAGTCTCTTCTTTCAAGTAACAAGTGACAGGGCAAGAGGAAATGGCCTCAAGTTGCACCAGAGGAGGTTTAGATTGGATATTGGGAAAAATTTCTTCATGGAAAATGTTGTCAATCATTGGGATGGGCTACCCAAGGAAGTAGTAAAGTTGCCACTGTTGGAGGTATTTAAAAGATGTGTAGATGTGGCAGTTGGGGACATGGTTTAATAATGGACTTGGCAGTGCTTGGTTAAGGGTTGGACTCAATGATCTTAAAAGTATTTTCCAGGATAAACATTTCTATGATTCTGTGATTCTGTAGTTCAACATTCATAAAGCTCATTTTGGTTATGTTCAAATTAAGACCTAATTAGCACTGTACTGTGCTCTGAAAGTCAGGGTGAATAATGGACTAAACCTTGGCACATGCTTTGGTATCCATGTGTCTGGGCAGCTCCAACAAGAAGCGCCTGTGGTCTGCCTGCCCACCTATGCTTGTTGAAACCATCTGAAGAGCAACCATAGCCAAGCTCCTACAGATCTTGCCTTTCTTGAGGGCAGGTGATGTCAGGGCTTGTCTTGAGTAAATGAATCGAATTAACACACAGTGTTGGGCCATTTATACTGATGATAGGTGAATATCTGAGTCTGAACCACTCAGGTCCTCTTGTCCTGTTACCCATCTAAAGCCTATCTCTAACTGTCTGTGCAACATGTGTTTTGGATTCAAGTTGAGGCCCGAGACAAAGTTTGGAGTATGTTGTAAACATAACCATGTTGTTGTAATCTAAATCCAGCAGCGTTCTACTTAGGCTGATGCGTACATAAAGCTGACGCCATTACTTGGTGAATAAGGGTCAGGGTGCATGTTCTGAGTTATTAAAGCAGTAAGAAGTCACAGTTTGAATTTATTGTCAGAGTACATAAATACCTGTTCACTGACCTTTCTGCATGTTGGAGAGAGAATTTTACCTAGAAAGAGAAATGGCAAACATATGGCCAGCAATGGGAGCAAGATGTTCAGTAGAGCAACAGATTTTCTTTGAGGTCCTTGTGGATTTATTTATTATTTTAAAGGAAAATTTCCATTTAATCTTAAGAGCAGAGGAAGATTGCTTCTGTAATATTTATCTTTTCAAAGCTTATCTACTTGTGAGCGTTTGACAAGGCCTAATCAAACAAGACAAGATCCTTGATAGCATCCTGACAGAAGGAACTATTCATAAAGAGTGGTTGTGCCACAGCTGTGTATCTGTTCATGTCATATATGAGATGTAGAAAAATGCTGAGCTAATCAAGCAAAACCATCTCCAGGCTATATTTTTGCAAAAGGAAAATCTTTGAAATAGAATTAGTATTTAACTAGGATTTTTATTAATACATTTTCCTTAATGATAAAGTTCTTCATTAGCCTACCAGAATTTAGCCAGTGAGCAACTTCATGCCATTACATAATCCCCTTAAATTCATATGCCATAATTCTTCATGTTACGTGTTTGTATGACCTAGATAAAGAAAGTGATTTAAAGCAGATAGGTTTAATTTGTCATTAAAATGCTTGTGTCAGAAAGCAATCCTTTCTATGTTTAAAAAATGAATACAGTAGTGTTATGTTGCAAAACTGTTGAGTAAAATCATTGTTACCATTTGCATAGATGCATTTGGAACTCATTCAGTGTAGTCTGGGGCAATCAATAGATTTCCAAGACATTTTTCATTTTTTCATCTCTAGATGGTGATTTATTTCTTCTTTTTTGTTTGGCATTTGCAGTGAAACCTTATTGGATGTTACAGGATACTCTTTAAGAAGAACAAGTATAAATGAGCAGAATGTTAATTAGGATTACACTGATTTGTTGCCTCCAGCTGACTGTGAAGGTCATACTGGCTTATATTTTACTCTCAATGTTTTTCTTAAGCAAACAAGGCAACTTAGGGAAACTCCAAAAGCCTGTAACATCATTCTATTTAGGCTTCTATCCTATTTTGATTTTTTCATTTTAATAATTGCATACTCTATATTATTTCAATATATAAAATAAAACCATATGCTACTATATAAAATTAGACAAATTCCAGGCTAAAAAGACCAAGGTGACTAGGACTACGTAGACAGGTTCTTTGTGGTAGCTTCACAAGATCTCAGATTAGAGGCTGGAGGTTCCTGCAAACCTGGTGATCTGGATCTCAACAGGATGAGTGGATGTTGCACGTGGAGGCAGGAAAGCCAGCTGAGGTGCAGACATGTAGAGACTTCAGCCAAGGGTGAAATGCAGAGCTGGGCTGTGGAGCTGGCAGAGGGATCCTCTGCCATTGCAGTTCCTCCTGGCTTCTACACTTTGATTTAGCAAGGAAGCAGAGTGGACCCTTGGCCTCTCTGCATGCTGCTATCCAGCTGATGGGGTTTTCTCACAGCGCATCCTCAGCCATGTCTTGACACAGTTGTATGTCTCAAGGATTGTAGGATTTCCTTCATATGTTGGAGGAAAACGTGCCCCTAGTTTGGTGTCGACTGTACGATAATGACTGGCCAGTTAATCCCTGTCCTTCCAGTCAGCCACGTAAGGACTGTTGCATGTGTGCACAGTAAAAATGAAAAACAAGAAACACTCCATGGCAAAAGCAAGGAAGCATGCTCAGAAATGTGGACATCTCTCGTTATACCTACAGCTCCTGAGCTTTGGCAAACAGACAAAGAATGTATATCTGCATATGTACTTTTAATAAAAGCTTTAATATAAACAGCCAATGTTTTAATATAGGCAGCATTTGAACTTTTGTTTTTTGCAGCTGACATGAACCAGGACTTTAGAAAGGCTGTGAGTCTTGGTATGGTGTATTCAAAAGCCAGCCTCTGATACTCTTTCTTCCTGTAGTATTCCCAAGGTTGCTTGCAGATAGCAGTGTAAATCATGTAATTATAAAACATTAGACTAGAAGGGCTTCTGCAGAATAATATAACACTTAATCCTTCAGTATATTTATTACAGTCCTCTGAAAGTCATTTCAGTTCTTGTCATAAGTAACAATTAGAAAATTTTTCTCCAGAACTTTGTCTAATTCTTACATTCCCTCAGCATCTCTTAAATAGCTTTTCTTTCTCTCTTCTTTCAGCTCATCTGAAAGATTATCAACAGCAATTCTGTTCCTCTCACTTTCTGTCTAGATAAGGCCAGACTCCCAAGTCAGTATCTTTTTCTCTCTGGTCATGAGACTGGCTCATCATTTCTCATACTAGAGTAGTGCTACATCATTGCATCTATTTGAGCTTATTGTTCTGGAATGACATGGCATAAACAAAACACAATATTTAGATGATGTTCTGTAGTATCATATACAATGACATGAGCAACTGGACTTCACATCATTTCTGGAAACATCTCAGTTAATACAACCTAAGGTTGACTTTGGTTTTTATATGGTCTCTGCCTGTTTTCAGCTTGTAGTCAGTGTAAGTTTCACTACGGCATATTCAACTGTTTTTTACTCTCTGTTGCTTTCAGCCTCTGAGTTCCCAGTTTTCAGCAAAGCATTTTGTTATTAGTGCAGAGCCTTACATTTTATAGTCTATTTATGCACAATTTCATCACCTCTAGGTATTCCAGTCAAATGGAACACTTACTTTAGGTGTTTAAAAATTTGAATCAGTTCCAGTTTTATTTTGCAGTTTAGTGGTCAACCACTGGATTTCAACGACTTCTGGAAGACAGTGAAAAGAACTCTCTTGCATCATGTCTTCTGTTGGTGTAACATCCTGCATATTGTGGTAATGCCAGCTGTAGGAGGTAAAAAAAAATGAATCTGTGCCCAAATGCTGTAAGATTTTTTAAAAAAAGAAATTCAATGCAGAATGCCTTTTTTTAGTGAGTACTTTTCCACTTAAAGCTATCACAGCTTCCTTCAAAATAAAAATAAATTCCAGTAATGCAGTTATACTAAAGATGAAAAAAATGAAGATATTAATTTAGAATGGAAAGAGATAAACAAAGTTTGATGGTTTAATACAGCCTACTGTATATTGAAATAGTATTGCATCTACATTCATTTTAAGGTGAACCTACATATTTGTGGGAAATGAGTAAAAAGTCCTTTAGTTATAGCCTCAATATAAAATTGTGTTTGTTGACAATAGTACATAACACTAAGTATTTTATTACTCCTTTTATTACCTGTCAGGTACTGGCTCTCTGTGCTTGATGTCATTCATGATTACACAGCACAGTATTTGGATAAGAGTTTTGTGTAGCGATGGAAAACACTTGGTAAAAGCAGTTGGGATATTACTGCAGTATGAAGCATTATTAATGATGAAGGCAGATTTTTTTTGCTTTAAGCAGGGTTGCCAAGGACTGCTGAAAGAAGTCCAAACAGTTGGTGCTCCTCTGAGAAGCATAAAATATCAGGGAGAAGATCTCCTGCATGTATGCAGCTCTCAGGTTGAGAGCAGCCATGCCTGGAAGGACTTTGAGCTCCGAGATTACCCGAAGCCATATAATGTCCCAGCAAAACTATTTGTCACTTATTGACAGGGTGGGAGAAATACCAAACTGCACTTGAGATTAGGCACTTGACTGATTTCACTTCTCCCATGGATTTCTTGGGTTATCTCTGGCAGATAACACCCCCTTTTGCTGTTTGTACTGCAGACCTGTTCAGTACTGTGGTGCTTTCTGGGCATTACAGGTTTGCTCTTCCCAGATGTGCTGGAGAGATGGGTAGGTGAAAAGACCTCCTTGTTTCTCAGGCTGTCTGAAACTTGCTGCACACACTGCAAGTGACCAAGGTCGTACTCAGCTTTTCCCTCTGGATAAGTGTAGAAGAGATGTCAGCCTTGCTGCATAAGGGACCTCAGCCTGTAGCTTCTTTTGGCTTCCCTACCTCCTTGGGGTACAAGGTGCATCCAAGAGAGGAGTTTTCACACAGCAGGGCTTTCTGGTACTCACAGCCCCTTGTGTCCTTGCTGCAGCCCCTCTTCTTGACACCAGTGATGCAGACCTGTAGTTCAGCATCCTATTCCCCAGATCCCGGTCTGTCTCTCCAAGTTCCTGAATGGCAGTGCTAGCAGCAATAGCTGTAACAGTAGGGCTTGTGCTCTTTGGCCTGTATTTGCCCTGTTTAGCCCATTTAGCATTTCAAAGGAAAGTTCTCCTCTTCCAACCATGTTACTGAGATAACAGGTCTGCATTCCCTGACAAAAATTTCATTGATTTTCACTGGCCTCCCTTCAGACCTACACTGCTCTTTCCTAAGTTTGCTATCCATAAAAGAGTTCATTTATTGAGAGATATTTTAGCATAAGTCTACAAGAGGTGCTGGGCTTATGGCTACCCTGTCAATCCAGCCAAGGGATGTCTATAGCAACAGTTCTCCTATGGTTTCTGGTCTGCACTTTGAAATTTTAGTGGTTTATGGTAGAAGTCTTCAGTTTAGATTTGGGAAGACGTCCTTGAGAAAATTATTATTGATTTAGTAAGCCTAAGAATATCCTTGCA
This sequence comes from Neopelma chrysocephalum, assembly GCF_003984885.1. Taxonomy (NCBI): domain Eukaryota; kingdom Metazoa; phylum Chordata; class Aves; order Passeriformes; family Pipridae; genus Neopelma; species Neopelma chrysocephalum. The sequence goes on from NW_020897725.1 coordinate 4,553,374, forward strand.
ATGGAGACACAGAAAATTAATGTGGAGAAAATGTAGTTGATGGATATGAGCAAAGACAGCTTGCTCTTCAGTGGAGAATCCATCAGTTCTTTTGGGGATCCACACAGTAGTATCACATAGACTTGGACCTGCATACGTCATCCCATGGTGCATCCCAGCTCATCTATACATGAGTGAGAAGCACAGTTATATTTGACTTCTCTGTAGAGAAGGAGAACTGTGAGTTGCTGAGTTCTGACAGCTTCAGCCCAGAAAGCAAACAGCTGGAGTGAGACAGGCAGACTTCCACTTTCCTTATGACTAGAGGCAGGTGAAATAATAACTTGCCTGTATTCTGTGTTTTCATCTTTGTAAAACACAGTTTTATACTTTGCAGCAAGCCAGAAGCTCTCAAGGTTCAAGCGCATGGGCAAATAGATGTATATTATTCATGTTTGTACACAATTTACTTAAAAGTGAAATGCAAGTGAAATGGCTTGGCAGGCAGGGGGATCAGCCACTTCATAGCTTCCGTTGCTTTTACAAAGGGTCTCTAGTTTTATGACAGATTATTACAAACACACAGATATAATTTCCTCTTCAGTCTGGAGTACTGAAAGGGAGCCTGTGGCTCTGAATTTCTGGCCTGAATTTATGGGCTGAAAGAGTGTCTCCGAGACACATCATTTTGATTTCATCCCAGACCCTGAGCCATGACTGTGTCTGTTCCCCGGAGTTTGCTTTGATCCCTAACGGTATTACTAAAATATTATGAGTACTGGAGATGTCCCTGTGCATGCTTGGTTGCAGGATTAGTGACCTTAGTACTTTCTGAACGCATAAAAAAAGACCTCATTAAAGAGGCAGCCACAGTGTTTTATTTAAAGCCACGGGGGCACTGGTGAACCATCACTTCTTTGAAAGCTTTAGGATTTCCTCTGCAGTGCACCCAGAGATGGTTTACCTGAAGTCTTTCTGTCTGGTTCTGTGTGCTGGCATCTCTTCACATTGACTACATGGCTGTGGGCAAAAAAAGTGGAGATAAACACAGTGATGAGAACTGATATCAGGAGCTGCTTTGAAGACAACCTCTCTAACTCCATTTGAGATGTTAGAATTCCTTCTCTGCCACAGTTACTGACACAGAAATATTTTCATCCTATTTCCAGTATGACCCCATGTTTTAAAGGGTATTCTAGCTCCTGTGAATATCAAGTAACAAAACTAAGTGATTGCAGAGCTGAAGCATAGAAAGAGGAACATTCAGCAGTGAAATGCTGACACTTCAGCTGAGACTTGGCAAGCCCAGCTGGAAATGCTTGTCCCAGCAACACACACTACATTCACAGAGTACCTTCATGATCTCCTCTGTGTAAAAAGTTCATATCCTCATGACCTATTTTATTTTTTTGCTGACAGTGCAGTAGCAAAATTTTAGTGTAAAGGACATTTCAAGTAGTTCTGTATTTTCCTGCGTCTGTGTATATACAGAAATGCTGCTTTATGCTCATTTATTTTGTAATTAATTGGGTCTGCAACTGACTTGTGAGGTTTAAATTTCTATGGGACTTATGCTTCTAAGTCACTGAGACACTTTGGAAAATGCCATCTTTTGTAAGATGCCTGTCTGCTGTGCTGTAGACGGGTCATATGCTTATGTTCAGAAAACAGCCAAACTTTGTGACCTCTGGGCAGATACAAAACTGTTCTATTTCCAACAGAAAGGGGCAATTCTACCTGCCAGTGCCACACCTCTGATAACCCTTGAGAAGAGGTGTGAAAACCCCATGTTCTTTAGCCACCATGAATTGTCCTCATCTTTGTCAGGATATTTTTTCTGTCCATATATGTTTCTCCCTAAGGATATTGTGACTTGTTTTTCTTGGAAATAAGTAAATCCTTCTCTTGCAGAAGTTCCAAATACAGGAAACTTGTGAAAGAATTCGAGGGTGGCAGAAACCACTTACACTGCTTTGCCTCCTTGCATATCACTGTTAATTTTCAAGGGTTCTAATATGGTTTTGTTCAGAGTTTACCAAATTTGATAGAATTGTAGTAGTTTAGCGAATGCTGACTGGCAGTGCTCCATCTGGGATAGTCACTGAAACCAAAGTGTAACACAGCAGTAACCCATGAGCATGCTAGCACTCATCAGCTGCAGTTGAGCACTCTGAGGGAGGACATGTTTTGTGCCATGGCCAATTACAGCATCAATGTGTATTGTTCAATAATTAATAAATTCTGCTAAGAATTTCCATTTTAAATTATCTCTTCACTGGTGTTTTGTCCTTCCATTAAAAAAAAAAATTGTTCTAAATGATGTGTTCTGTGATATAGATGATATATATATGAAATATAGTATAGATGATTATGTACTGCAAAATATCATCATGAAAATATTGTATATCATTTGCATATATATGTTTTATTTCTATATATCATATATATACATATGCGCACATACACATATTTATACACAAGCCATATATATGTTGCTTGGCTTCACAAAGGGCAAGTCTTGCCTGACCAACCTGGTGGCCTTCTGTGATGGAATAACTACATCAGTGGACAGGGGAAGGGTTGCAGATGTCATTTATCTGGTTTTTTTAAGGGCCTTCAACAGAGTCCACCACAACATTTTTCTCTCTAAATTGGAGAGAGATGGATTTGATGAGTGTTCTGTTCAGCTGATGAGGAGTTTGTTGGAGGGTCACATCCAGAGGGTAGTGGTCAATGGCTCTATGTCCAGATGGACACTGGTGATAAGAACCCCTCAGGGGTCCATACTGGGAGCAGTACAGTTTATTATCATCATCAGTGACATAGACAGTGGTATCAAGTGCACCCTCAGCAAGTTGCAGATGACACCAAGCTGAGAGGAATGAATGACACACTTGAGGGACAGAATGCCATCCAGAGGCACCTGGATAAGCTTGAGAAGTGGATCCATGGGAGCCTAATAAGGTTCAACGAGGCCAAGTGCAAGGTGTATGCCTGGGTCAGGGCAACCCCTGCTGTATCAGTACAGGCAGTGGGATGAACAAATCAAGAGCAGCCCTGCTGAGAAGGACTTGGGGTGATGGTGGATGAAAAGATGGACATGACAAGACAATGATGTGACTCTTGGGGATGGTCTAAGGGTTGGACTTGATAATCCTTGTGGGTCCCTTCCAACTTGTCATATTCTGTGATTCTGTGACTCTGTAATGTGTGATTGCAACCCAGAAAGCCAATCGTATTCTGGGCTGCATCAAAAGCAGTGTGGTCAGTGGGTCAAGGGAGGGGATCCAGCCCCTCTGCTCTAGTGAGACCCCACCTGGAGTACTGTATCCAGCTCTGGGGTCCTCAGCACAGGAAAGACATCGACGTGTTGTAGTCAGTCCAGAGAAGGACCGTGAAGATGATTAGAAGGATAGAGTACCTCTTGTGAAAACAGAAAAGCGGCCTGGGGAAGAGAAGGCTCCAGGAAGACCTTATTGTGGCCTTTCAATTCTTAAAGGGGGCTTAGAAGAAAGATGTGGACCTACTTTTTAGTAGGACCTGTTGCAATACGGTAAGGGGTAATGGTTTAAATTAAAAAATGGTAGATTCAGATTAGATATAAGGAAGCATTTTTTTGTGATGAGGGTGGTGAAATACTGGAACAAGGTGTCCAGAGGGGTGATAGATGCCCCATCCCTGGAAACATTCAAGTTTAGGGTGCAGGGGCTTTGAGCAACTTGATATAGTGGAAAATGTCTCTGCTCATTGCAGGGGGGTAGGACCAGATGACCTTTAAAGGCCACAACTAAAACACAACCCAAACCATTCTACAATTCTATGATATATGCATCTTTATGTGTGTGTATGATTGTTTCAGGAATGTTGAAAGAGGTGAATGAGTGGAGCTCCATATGAAAGTCTTCATACCATCTTGTCTATTTAGAGTGTCAGGCACCAACCTGTTCTCTGCACATTGTTCCTGAGCCTTGCTAGGATAAATGTAGGGACTATATAGGATGTACTAGGAAATGGCAGATAATTTATTCAGAAAATTACCAGGAAGAGCAGGAGGTTTTTAGGGTTCTTTTCATGCATAGAAATCAGGATTGGATAGTGCTTTGGAAGATCTATGTTAGCCAAGCCCAAACTACTAGACTTAATAAAGGGAAATAGCTGGGTGAGATATTTGAACCGTGATCCAGTTAATGATATAATTACTATCTTTATCCAGCAGGCTATCCTTCTCTGGGTTTAAAAGTAAAGCTAAACTCTTGTGCAGGCACTGTCTCTTAAGTCCTTATCCACTGGTCCAGAAAAAGATGCAAGAAACTTCAAAATGTATAATGTCCCTGGTGGAAATAAAAATGTTCCTGTTGGTTGGAAACAAAATGCAAGTTTCATGTAGCTGCAAGAGCAGTTTTGTCCCAAGTTAGTGCTTGATCCTTCATTTCTAGGCAAAGATTTAGATGTTTCCATTATCTTGACTTTTCTGACAGTTACCAAAGAAAATGCCTCTCAACGAGTAGCATTGTTCCAGATAGCTCTGAACACACTTACTGCAAATCAGAAGCAGCGTGTTCCAGGTTATCCCGTTCCATGCTATCCAGGAGGAAGGCACTTCTGTTTGGAGCAAGAGTCCCTACATGTTGCTAATTAGGAGCAACTCCTGTTTAGACAAGCCCCCAGGAAACTGTTCTGGCATGCATGCTTGCAAATACAGCCTGTCTTTGTTGTAAGCATGACTAAGAGTCATGGATATCAGTTTGTAAATATTGAAGGGTTGCATATGCCTGTTACAGTTCACAGGCAATTGCTCAAATGCTTTCGATCTCGTATTGTTTTCTCCAGGTAGGGCAGACTGTGGCCCCATGTGCAAAATCTGGCAGGTAGTCTTGACTGATACATGGAATTATGTATGGATGATGTACTGGTGTACACAAGATCATTTTCTGGTGTTCAGCTATTAAGTTGTAGAAAGAGGGTCAACTTTTCAAAGGCTTATTGAGTCAAGGTGTTTCCCCATCACCCTTTGTTATTTGCCCTCTTCTCCCCTTCTCCTCTCAAGCTGGTCAGGATTTGTCAGTCAGATAATTCTCCTAATCAGCTCTTGAGAAAAACTTTTTCTAGTGAGAGAAATATGTTTGATGTTAGGTCTTTTCCAGTCATCATGTAGACTAGCTGACATGAAGTGATTAACGTTACTTAAAGGGAAAAACATCAAGGACTTTGAGCGAGAAGCCTGTTTCCCAATGCCAGGGGATAAAGAATTTACCAGTTCATGTGGGCATTGGCTCCAGTATAATTGCATTCACTGGTGCATTTCATTCCTTTTTAACCCATTTGATTTATCTCCTGATAAGTACTTATGAACACAGACACATTTTTTGAATTCCTGCCTAAACTTTTGATTTGTATACTGCAATATATGCTCAATAACTTTACCTTAGGCTTCTGTATTTGTAGTTTACACTGGGTACAGTGCCAATTTACTGAGCTACTTCTCCTCCACATAGTTTGATTTTTAGCAGGTTTGTAGGGGTGAGAGAGCCTTGACAGAGAGAACAGCATACATCACCAAGGACAAAACCTGTTCCCCTTCTGTTCTTTATTCCAAATAAATTAGCATGGCCATAATTCAGTATGGATACAATTGGTATAGACTACAGCAAAGGTTCCCACTTCCATTGTAGGTGAATTTGTTTTTTCAGGCTTCTTGAGGCTTATGTGGTCATGCTGTCATTGACTTAATGATTTTATAACCTCTTAGCAAATTCGGATCCACTTTAGCTAGTGGGTGGAAGTAATTAAGATTATGACATTTCTATGAGTTTTATGAATATAGGCAAAAAGGAATATACAGAGACTCAGTGAATGGTCTGAATGAGTATAAAGATTGTAGTGGGAACTTGTGTCTTTTGACATGGCAGAGAAATTGAAATATTTATAAGCCCACCAACTGCAGGAAAGCCTGAAGTCAGAATTGAAGACCTAGATCCTCATTTCTAGGGCTCTTGACTGACTTGTTTGTGGAATGCCAGACCAGTACTGTTACACTCCTGTGCAACATGTGGACAAAGAAGGTGCTTTCCCTCTTGTATCAGATGAACTACAGCCATTTAGACTTACACAAAGCTGGGTTGAGCTATCTGTGTATGTGTTATACACTCTTTTTATAATTTTGTTCTTGCAGATTATTGTGTGACATGAGACTGGATGAACATTAACAGAACCTGGAATGTATTTTAATTGTGAATCTCCATCAGACATACTGATAATTGCATGTTCTATAATTAAAACTGTGTCGGCTTTTCTTTCTGAGCATGGCAACAGCTGTTAGAGCACATCTGGAAAATGTGCTATAAGCAAAGATATTTTAGCTCAGAGAATTTCACAATGCGTGGGATATTAACCAGCATTTCTTTACAGAATACTAATCTGATTTATCAGTATTTTTAATATAAAACTCTTAGATTTTTTAATGATGTTTGCAAACCTGGTTTTGAATTAACATCACAGATTGGCCATTCCAGTGTCGTTCAAGGCTAAATACTGCAGAACAGAAACATTGCTTCGCTACTATTTTTAGGTAGATGCCTATGTAAGCCTTGTCTAATGCCCTAATATTACTTTCTTCACTGATTTCTGCCAAATATTTTCCCTTTTTTTGATTCTAGAGAGAAATTATTGTTTCATACTGGAATCACATTGAGAGGAAAATTGCTCTGTGCTTCTTGAGGCTCATGTTAACACTCTTCTGTGTTATCACCCTTGTACCCCCTACAATTATTGTAGCATTACTCAGGACTCTTTGAAGTCAGTGAGAGTGTTTACAAGGTGGGATCCTGGCCACTTGGAAATGAACAGCAATGTTTCTGTTTGTGACAGGAGCCCAAGCATTGTGGTTTCTGTGCTTTCCTCAGAACTGGGGTATAGGCATGGCACTACAAAAAGATTTTCTGATATAATTCATTAAAATGGAACAAGAAAGCATAAAACTTAAAACTTTAGAAACCTCTATCAATTAATTTATTGGTAATGTTGCTTATTTTGTTTATTTAGAAAAAAATTACTAAAAATAAAGATACAGAAACCCAGAACCTTTATTAACAAGGTATTACTCTAATCAGGATCTAGCATTCTGATCCAAACATCTCAAAAACAGCCAGCCAGCTTGCTTTCAAGATAACGGGGAAGATTTTGCAGCTAGAGAGCATTTGCCAACAGGTCCCCAAGTGACAAATCAGTTCTTGATTTGAAGCAGGAGGCAGCTTTTTAATGACAGATAGCGTTGTGTTGGAACAGCTTCACACCTGAATTTTAAATCATAAATGCTATTCTTGTTGTGCAGCTGGAGGCAAAATGTAGTTACCCAACCAAGGGAAAAACTACATCTGAAAAAATGAATGAGATAAAAAAGAAAAAAGAATCTACAGCAGTGATACTATAAAATAAAGGAGTAACATGGAACGTATTAGAGGTAATGTGGGAAAATTAATTCCAAATTATTGCCAGTTTAATTGACCTACAGGAAGTATTTTAATGGATTTAGTATGCTGTTCTGTTCTTCAGTTTTTAAACTTTTCCACTGAGCAGAAAACAAGTTTTTTCAATTATGGGGTTTAAAGTTGTAACAAATGGTTGCTGTGGGTTTCCTGGTTGTGAGATGCCAGCAGTGGAGGTGTGGCCAGGCCTCTTCCTATTCTACCCAACACCTTCAAAGCCCATCCTTTGAGCAGGGCTTGGGTGCTGCTCCGCTCTTGTCCCAGTCTTTCTCGTTACAAAGGCTCTTTGCAAATAATACTCACAAGGTGATTTGACCCCCAGGCTCCGACTGCATGAAGAAAAGGTCATTAAAGATCGGCGGCACCACCTCAAAACGTACCCCAACTGCTTCGTCGCCAAAGAGCTGATCGACTGGCTGATTGACCACAAAGAGGCCTCTGACAGAGAGACAGCCATTAAACTGGTGCAGAAATTACTGGATCACAGCATCATCCACCATGGTGAGTGCAATATCAGGTGCTAAAAAGTTCTAAGCTAAATTTTATTGAGTGTTTGTGAAACGAAGGGAAATCCCACTCCTGCTCTTCAGCCGAGTATAGGACAGGTAGGATTCTTTCCCTGCCAGAAATGGAGCACCTCCCTTGGACTGTGCTGATGTGCAAGGTCCCCTGTGCCCTGAAGGACATGAGAGGCTGAAGAGGTGTGGAGTGACCCAAGGTAGCAGGGTAAGATACTGGAGACTGTGATGCTGCTTCCCTGCCTCCAGAGCAGCCCCAGCTGGATTGTGCCCCCCCTCTACCTGCTGCCCTCACTTTCCTGCTCCTAACAGCACAGTTCTCCAGCTGAAAAACCCATCTGAAAAATCAGCCAGCAGAAAAAAGATCATTTTTCTCACGTGGATTAGTTCCCTGGCCCTGTCCCTCACACCAGCTGCACAAACATTAGTGCTGGTACAGCTGCAAGAAGTTAGCAGTCCGGCTGCGCCCTGATTAATTTTCTCCTAAACTTGTTGTCTATTTGAGATCTGTTCCTTTCAGCTTCTTGAATAACAATTTATGCTGATGAAAAGGAGACTTCCAATTCAATGGTAGCATTTAGTTGCCTTTTGGGGCACAGAAAGGCTGGAAAGCACGCAAGCAAAGAAGACCCAAGGCCTCGATTTCAAGCCTATAGTATTACCCATATCAAAAAGGCAAATGTACTGTTTGTTTCTTTTTTAAGAGAAAACCGAGTGACTATGAACAAACAAATGTTGACTTTATGCAGAGGTCATTGTACGTGCAGCAATGCTGCTGCTATCTGCAGTACATTAACAACACCTTAATTAGAGTCAGAAATGCATGTATTGAATGACTGCCACTTCTACAGCTTCTGCTTGGCTATTAAATGAAAATTCTGTGTAGTTATGGAAACTGGAACTCATGGTAGATAGTTAAAGAATAAAGTAATTATAGGGTATTCAAATCTGACTACTTAATCCTCTATTGAGAAAATGTCAGTGAAGACTTGCGTGGATGCCTGAGTGACTTAATTTAATTGAGCAATAGAGGCTTTATTGCTGAATGCTTGTTTAAAGCTCTAACAACCTCAAAGTGTTTTCTACCACAGGATACAATTGCACATTGTAGCTTCCACATGAATTTCATATATATGTGTGTGTATATATTACACATGGAACAGCTGTTTCTTGAAAATTTTCATATATTGCACTCTAATAAACTACTTTAGAAAGTGAGCTAGGGTGGGTAAATTCAGGGATGTTCAATCAGGTTCTGCAGGATGCTTCAGCTCCCGTATCAAGTGAAAGAGGTACCAGTTTCTGCTTCTGTGGTGCAGAATGTACCTCATGTATATAGGCTGACAACTCTGTTAGGAGCAGCTTGTTTGGGATGGCTCCCATCAGTTTATGCCCTTGATGGGCCTCTGTTCTGCGTTTACAAGAGCCCATCATCAGCTGCTGTCTTACAAACCTAATTTGGCATTTCCCAGTGTGCTCCTTATTGTACCTACCATTTGCTAGCTGGCATGACAGAGCAATTGAGACAATTCGAAGAGGGAGAAGGCTTTGATTTTAACTATTTCTTTAGCGAGTCTCAGGTTTCCTACAGCATTGCTAACTGATACTAATAAGTTTAAAGAAGTTTGACAAACCTTAAATTATTGGGCATTCTACCCTGGCGGCCTTTTAAACAAAGAAGCCAACAGACTGTTTTCAGCAAAAGGTGTTCTGAGTATGTAGCAGATGGATGGTTTTTTGTTCTTTATTTTTGCAGCAATACTCACAAAACTGACGAACGCTTATCTCCCTCATCTTGAAATTTGGTTACCTGTCTGAAAGTTTTCTCCAGCCTTTCATTGGTTATTAGAACAGAGCAAAGTTGTATGCTCAGAAATACAGGGGGTTAGACTCTGTATGTGCTTGCTTTGAAGTTCAGCAGCGGTACCTGGTAAATGGATCCTCAGCTCCTTAACATGTATGTGATTGGGTTTTTATTTAATTATTTTATGTTTCAGTCTGTGATGAACATAAAGAATTCAAGGATGTCAAACTGTTCTACCGCTTCAGAAAAGATGATGGGACATTTCCACTGGACAATGAGGTGAAGGTGTTCATGAGAGGACAAAGACTGTATGAAAAGTATGTTGAAATCTATTCTGTAAAAGTAATTACTAAAGGATGATTCGTCATATGAAAGCATAATCATAATTCCTAAAGCATTAGTACATCAAAATGCATGGAGCAAGCAGCTACTTATCTGTGTAGACACCATATCTACAGCTTCATAAAGAGGTATATTTTAAATCGTAAGTGAAATTAATCTTTAGTGTTCCAGTATACAAAGTTTCTACATCAGAAAAGTTATATTAAAAGTAGTTTCAAAAAAAAAAACTCCCAAGCATCTAATTATGACTTGAAACAGATTATTATGCGTAGATACTGAATATCCCACTGGATTGCTTCCGTTAAATAACTAGATAGCTTAACCAGACTTCATAATGACATTTTTATTCAGGACGTGGAGATTTTGACTCTCAAGCAGAGAGAATAAAATGCATGTTGGCATATGCTACAAATTAATGCAAAAGTTGTGATGTGTTATTTACCAAAAAGCTTGAAGTATTGCTCTAGACTGAATACCACCCACTCTCTTGCTTGCTTGGAGCAGAAGCCTGCAGCAGTCAGGAGAGATGCTGTGTTTTCTCACCAGAGAAGATTTGTTTCCCTCTTGAAAGAAAGCACTCAGGAAACTCCCAAGTTTAAAAGCTGATAATAAACATTATTTTCAAGGTTAGCTGCCTGTGAAGATCAGTTTGGTGAAAGAGCAATGAAACCAAAATATAAACAAGTAGTTGTAAATACCACTCCTTTTGTTGCCTCTGTCATATAAAATTTCCAGAGACACAGTGACTGTGACTATTTAAAGTAAAAAAATAATAAATTGTATAAGACATAAAAAAACACATCACTGAAAAAAAATCCTCTGTTCGATGCACTGGAACAGATGGATTGAATCAGCCTCCTCCAAAGTCTTCTGTGCCTTACTAAGCACAGCATTTTACTCCTTTAGACTCTGTAATATGCAATGCCTACAAGCCTGACCCGTACTATAAAAAGCTAATTAGACTGTCTGCAGTGGGTTTTTTTTGTCTATATTTCTATTTCCATTCTTCCATGAGAAAAATAATTTTTTGTTGGTGAGGGTGATTCCAGTCTTCTGCATGAAAGGAGCCATGACACAAAGAACTCTGTTCTACCAGTATCTGCTTCCATCAGCATTTCTCTGCATGGAGAACTATCCCCAAACCCACGTCTAATGTCCAGTTTGTCCAACATGGTGCTAGCAGAAAAATGTTCCTAACTGTAGAGATTGTTCCCATCTTAGAAAAGAAGTTAATGCCAAAACCAGCATCTGTATCTAAATATAGCATCATCCTCGCAAGGTGGCTGCTCCTAGGCAACGTATCTGAAGGGTTCAGAAACTTTTAAAACCATCCCTGAGTGCTAAATATAGTATAGATTAAAAATACCTGGCATTTCAAAACCAGCTGGTGACAGTCAAAGCTAATCAAAATTCTCCATGGATCATCGGAGATATTTTCTATTCATGGGAGATAAGAAGGCATACCTATCTGGGCTTCACTTTGTTTATTTTAGCAAATCCAGTGTGCAGAGATTTCAGATTTTATTTAGTTCCCTTGTCCATGCACACTTATTAACACCACCTTCACAGTTTCATTGGATACATTTTAAACTCAAAATCTAATGCTGAAAGTCAGACTACTACAGAAGGAGTTCTGCAGTGAAATGTGTGGATGTGTAATATATCCATTGTATCAGTTTGCTGATAGTGCTGAGAAAGAAAATATTAATTCAGTGCAATTAAAGTAATTACTAAATGGCAACAACTGGAGGAAAGTACTCATGCACAAACATGAAGTCACCAGCATATTCAGCTTGTTTATCAAAATGCCTGTGGGCCTAATTGCAAGAAAAATGCAAGTATACCAAAGGAAATCTGTCCTAATCCAACACATTTTGAAAATCTGTGTCTAATTTTGTAGATATTGCTGACCTTCACTAGGCTTTGCTAGTTTTAGATAGACATTATAATACTATTTCTTCTCCACTCTCTGCATTAGGGCTGGAGTACTGCTACATTCAGAAGCCAGTGTAGTTTGTGCTTGCCAAAATTGCAGACACGTTACCCAATACCAGCCCATGCAGATTTGTACCCTCAATGGGTAAAATGAACAAAATGTTTTAGGAGGATCAGAAGGTTGTTGCATGGGAAGAGGAATGGGTGCATTAGGCAGGTTCCCTGCATTCAGACAGTTGTTTTGAGTAAAAACCTTGTTCTCTGCTCTGGGACATGGGAACATAAGGACTGTCCAAATGCTGAGGAGCTCCCTTTCCCTGTCTCTCCTGTCTCTCTTCTGCATGACCACAAAGCTCCTCGTAACCTGGATTCTCCTTTCTTGTGGCGTTACCACCTTCACCTGCTGTGGACATCTTCAGTGGCTGTACCCACATGATTAGAAGATTTTAAATCAGTCTCTGATTGTGTAGTCCCTTTATTTGCATTGGAAATCATAAATCGGTTCAGATTCCCCACATATCATTGCAAACTTTGGTAACCTTTCTGTGAACATGTTTTGAGGTTCAAGTTTATAACTAGACATGAAACCCACTGGATATCTTACAGTCTTGTCTGAAATTGTTGAACACTTTATTAGGTCTGAGATTGGTATCAGTTTTCAAGCTCTACAGGACTGACCAGATAGATTGAATGAGATAAACATGTTTCCTGTTCAACAAAACACTCCTTGCAAATCTTAAATAAATCCAGCACAGACATTTCATAGCTTAAAAAAAAAAAAGAAAAAGAAAAGGAAAAAAAGTTGTGCAGATATCCTATTTTTATGTTTACAATTCTCAGTAGGTTTTGGTCAGGCACATAAGATGTTGTTTCTGATGCAGTTTAGGGTTTAGGAGCTGTAAGTCATTTCATGATGCTGACAACAACTGAGTTTTTTCAACCAGATTTCACAGTGAAAGAAGTGCAGATTTATTGTTTTAATTTCAGGAAATCTTTCGGATAATTTTGAGACTGCATTCTTTGAATCACTTTCATTTTAACTCATGAGTGGTTAAGTCACATTTATCCTCTGGTGCAGTTATTTTGATAAAACAAGATTAAAGATTTCTTCTGAAAGGAGTTTAATTTCAGTGTTTGGCTAAATACATTCCAGTGTAGGATAACCTCAGTTTTAGCAAGTAATATGTTTTGACATGAATAGCCTCATGTTTTCTTGAAACAAGGAAAAAATGGAAGAGTAAGAGGCAGTTTCCAGCTCTGGCTAATGAAAGGCCAGGTTTTTGACTGATGTAAATTGGTACAGCTTTGTTGACAGCCATGGAGTTACAGTGATTTACTTCAGTGAGTGATGTAAGTCTATGGATTGCTGTGTCTGGGTTTGTTAAACTGGCAATTTGTCGCGTCTGTTTGCTCACAAGTCCAAATCCTTTGCAGCTATTCTGGGCACATGCAGAAGGATGTGAAATGTCAAACTGAGCTTTTTTCCACTTGATATTTCTCCAGATTTCTTTTGTGTGTCTGTGAAGCTCTAAAAATTAGCATTGCTTTTTCAAGGACCTCTCTATCTGCAACTTCAATGAGCTGGTCAACTAATTATAGACTCATCAAAGAACAATTAACATAATCCTAAGGATTTTTTATTTGGTGCCTGCATAGCCTGGGTAACCAGTTATGGGTAACCATGCAGCAGATGGTACAAAAAGACACAAGCTTTGGGTTTGCATTTTTTAATGGGAGGGAAAAAGCCTGGTGAACAAGACACATTTAAAGATACTCTCTTGGAGTGTATTAGGTCTGTATTAGATATGCAAAATGTGGGACAAAATGTTGCCTTGCATGCAGATGCTTGTAAATCAAAATATTAAAAAATAATAAAGTCTGCAAAGGTGCTGGAGTCAATACCTTGTCCCCTGTGGCTCATACTCTTGCTTTTGACCTCATCCCTGACTTCAGCTAATTTTGACTTTCTTAGTTCTTACTCAGCTCAGAGCTGCTGGCAATGACACATCAACATCTAAACGAGCAGCTCATTGTGCTGCTACTGACAAACAGCTGTGGCTGAGCAGCCTTTGCCTGGTTTGATGATCTGCTACCTGGTGGTCAGATCCAGTTAATTCAGGCTTCAGGTTAGTGCTCGTTAAAGTCAAGAGAAGAAATATTTCAGGTGAAATAACAGATGCTGGATCCAGTCAAACCTATTCACTGTAATTTCAAATGACACTTCTCTCTGTTTTCTTATGGCACAGATTTTTCTGATGCTTCCCAAAGGAGGTGAGGTTGTATTCTATAATCCCTGGACATGCTGGCAGTTTAAGAAGCAGATGGCCCATGTATGGATTTACATGAATTTCAATTCCTTTATCAGAAGGTCAAAGATTAAGCACTTGCAGAATATGCTTGTTGTACTTCAGTTGTGCCCTTAATTTCAAAATAGTTGGTGAAGAGAGGGAACCTGTTAGTCTTACATGGAAAAAAAACCATTCCATTTTTGAGCTGTTACTCTGAAAATCTTACCACTAGTCTTATTATTAGCCTATAATAAGTAAAATAATTATGAAGAAAAATCAGATCAGTAACTAAGGATGCTATGGTGCTCAGTCTTCCAACAAAATAAAAAAAAAAGTGGAATTCTGTGTTAAAAGGAAACAATTCTCATTTTTTCTTTCAAACTGTCTTTCAGACTTTTGACCTGACTTTTGCATTAACAAAATATTGAGGGTTTTTTCTTCCTTTTTTTTTTAATACGGTGTCGTTTGCACAGATAACTTGAATAGAGAAGAATTTTATTAGTATATCCTTCAGCCATGTACGTGCCAATTGCTAGGGGATTTAGAGACATCTCATGGTGTTCCTCTGAACTCTGGTGTTACACAGAGCCAGCTGAGGTGCAGAGACTCTGAGCCTCAGGTGTTAAAATGTGTTCAGGTGTGTAGCTCACTGACTACAGCTGCATGTAAATGTTGGACGCCCAATATTTATCAGCCACCCAAACCACAGAACTACTTTTTTTCCTCCTCCTGAATTTTTCTGCAGCTGTTTTAGAGCTTGTGGGGAGAGTTTTCAAATTCACTTAAATTACTTAGGGGCATAGTCCTGCTAAGTGTAAATATTAATTAGGAAGCTTTGAACACATTAGTCACATTCTGGTGCTTTTAAGATAATTATTTTTTCAAAGTTGATTATACAGTAACTTTTAGAGAACCTAGAGGACTAACTGGGGGACATGTGAAACTTAAAAATCTAATTTTCTTTTAGGTGAAAACACAAGAAAACAGTGACTTCACACAGGGATATATAGCCTAAATTTTTTGACTAAGCAGTTATAAATTGATAGCTTGAGGAACGATTTAGTAAGTCAGTGAAAACTTCGTATATGTTTGCTTAGTATCAGTGAGATTTGCCAGAATACATCTTAAATTGCTTTTCTCAAGAACTGTTTTCCGTACCAATTTCCCCCCCCCCAATACCAGGCTGATGAGTTCTGAAAACACCCTTCTGCAAGCCAGGGAAGAGGAAGGAGTCAAGTATGAACGGACATTTGTAGCATCAGAATTTCTTGACTGGCTGATCCAGGAAGGAGAGGCCACAACACGGACTGAAGCAGAGCAGCTCGGCCGCAGGCTTTTGGAGCACGGAATTATACAGCACGGTGAGAAATTTACTGCCAAGTAGTAAAAGCTACACTTACTGTAGCACTTTCTTCTGGTCAAATCAAGTGGAGAGGCCCTTGTCTTCTTGATCATAGTATGTTTAAGTTCTAAATGATTTCAGATAGGAGTCTAGGTAAAAGGTTGGATGTTTTGAAAGCTCATTGTATTAATTCAGAAAATTCTGCTTCAAATGCAGAATACAGCTAGAATTTGAGATTGTGTAATAACAACATAAGGATGTGGATGAAAATCAATTCTCCTACACTTGTGGTAATTAACTTGTAGAACTTGCTATCAGCAATATTTATAATTGAGGTAAATAGCTTCGTAAGGATCAAATAGGGATTAGAGCCATAAATAAACTAAATTCTTTATGCAGAATAAAAATTTGAGGTTCTGTATATTTCCTTATTTGAAGACAGGAACAGAGCACAATCTGATGCCAGAAAAGCAACTTTCCCTGTTGGTCATGTGGCTGAGTTGTTCTAATATGTTTGTGCAAGAAAGAGAATATCTTTTGGTTGAAGTATTATTGTATTTGTCCTGCCCATATAACTTCTTTGAGGCAGGAATCAAATATTTCTTCATAGTCCAGCAGAATGTGTCTGGCAGATGCATCTTCCTCCAGAAGCTCTGAGGAAGCTCTGTTAAGGGTGGAGGAGACAGAGTTTTCTCTCTATAATGCCCCAAGGGTGAAGACATAAACACCCCTGACACTAAACCCCATTACATGTTGCCATCATCTGCTCTCAGAGAAAGTTGCCCTGCTGTGACTGGGCATTTCCCACCATAAATGTGTTGCATTGCCTCTGGGAGCAATGAAGGGGTGCCAGGAGATGACAGATCAAACTGGTAGAAGCTACATTGTTTAGTGCCCAATGGGAAAGTAATCAGATCCTGGTGTTCTGAGTGTTGTCACATCAACTCTAATTCTGACAGAGAACAAAAAATTGAGAATATTAACAGGTTGTTAGTATAAAAGGTGCTAGGTTGGCTATGTTGCTTGGTACTTTGTGAGAAAATGTAGTTTTAATGCATAGAGAAAAATGGGAGTGTAAGTGATGTACACAGTTCTGTCATGGTTGTAATCATGCTCACATTAACTTGCAATTACTAGGAGCTACTTCTGAATATTTACAGTAATCAGCTTCCAGTTCTATAATTACTCCTGTGCTTCCTATGATTTATAGGGTGCCAGCTGCTTGGAGCTTGATGGACAGGAAAGGTATGCCACCCCTCCTCTTTACAGCAGCAATGATTTCATTCCTATTTTTACGTGAGCATTTTCTGTGTATTACATATGTGGTAAACTTTCCTTTTAAAAAAAACAAAACAAAAAAACCCAACCAAGCAACCAAAAAATCCCCAAACAAACAAAAAAACAAAACAAAAACCAACCAAACAACACCCCAAAACAAAAAAACAAAGAGAAAAGTGATATTTATGCAGATATTTATATTTTTGCAGAGGAAATAAAGTCAGGACTTGACATTTAGTGCAAAGCTGGGTTTACTTTGCTACTCAAATCTTTGCCAGTTCTGCAGATTTCTCCCCTGTCCATCCTCTTCTAGTAGTCAAGAGCATATGCAAAGCACTCTGTTAGAAAGAGATTTGAACCTCATGAAGTAAAGGCACAGCTCTGGGAATTGGTTGATTGCTGAGGAAGTGGCTGTCTCACAGGTTATCACTCCAAGGCACTGGCATCTTCCTCACTCAGCTTTTATTGGGACTAAGGTAACTCAGTGGGGATTTTCACACTAATTTGAGAGGGAAACTGGAGGTAAAGTAAAATTGAATTATGTCCTTGAGATTTATCTTTATGAGTGGACATGCTTTGTGCACACTCCTAAACAGGAGATTTCATTCTTTTCTGGATTTCACTGCAACAAGTTGTCTAGATAGTGTTAGGAATATTGATGAAAGTACTAGCAGAATTAACACAGAGCTGGTTTGGGGTTCAGCTTAGTAACTAGATATGATCTGTGTGTTTTTGAAGGTTCATATAATGCCGGCTTCCTCTAAAAAGGGAGCTCGAAATGAAAACTCCCAGTACAGAATTGGGCATATAAACTGTGAAACGGCAGGAGTGGTATTCTCTCCCCAACACCCTCCCACCCATCTTACTGAGTTCTAGATCCAATTTAAAAACAAGACAGATATCTTTCTGTCTTGAAATTGATTTCACCATACTATGCTTCCTTTATTTTGTCTCTCATCAGAAGTACCAAAATGTTACTTGACACTAATTGGCATCCTTGTTGGCAGAACCAGCAGAAAGACTCTTGACTGAACAGGAGTGGAGAATAAAACATTTCCTGCCCTAAAGGCAATCTTTTATTAGCGGTATTGTTTGATATCTACAATATGGAATAAAATAAGCTTGCTATATTATTCTTATGAAGTATTTATTACCCTACCTAATGCAATGGAAAGTAACAGAAATAGTTGCATCGGGTTGCCAATCTCAATAGTAATTTTCCAGCCACAACTGAATTATGCAATTTATTTTTACTGATGCTGACTTTCAGTTACTCAGAGAAGCTGTATTCTGCAGCTGAGGCACTGTATTCAAAACAGCTTCCTGACACATTTATCTTCACTTTAATTGGTCAGACACAAACCAGGTTTCACACAGGAAACAAACACTGATGATAATTTTAAAAAGGAAAACAGTGGTTTAAGAGGAATTGTATAAATGCTGTAAAAGTATAAAGTGTTTCAGTTTAAAAATAATCTTCCTGATCTCTTTGAGCCTGTGTAACTACATATACTTCCCCTGCCATATATGAAAACGATGAAATGTACCTAAGTGCTGAATTGCTTCCTTCCAAAATCCCACTGGTGCACACAAATCGTAACCCACAAACCACCACTTTTGCAAATAGGGCCCAGATGTCCTTTCCTATGGACTGGTACCCCTAGGTAATATGAAATAAAAAAAATATAAGTACCAGGAAATTGTGCACTGTACATTTCTTGAAGACTTGTGTTGGCAGTGTAATTGCCACTAGTTTACTTTTGTGAATACTGACTGCCTTCATCCAGAATATAGGAATAAAGCTGTGGGAAGAATTTTACACAAGGTGATGCACATCCAATAAGGGCAGGGACAAAGGGTGCACAGAACACACTTCTTAGCTGTAGAAAAGCCCATTTCTAGTATGGTGAGGTATGTAGAACTTGGTAATATTAACAGATAAAATTTTCTTCCAGGAGACTGGATCTATCTTAGTTCTGCTTTATATGGAAATGGTGGGGCAGATTAGCTACTGTGATCAAAATTCACAGGCAGCAAGAGGAGAAGGAAGTTCTCTGCCAGCTCCAGGGTAGATCAGACCAAACAAGGATGAGCTGGGAGCAGGCAGAGGTTAGCATGAGCATCCATACAGTCAGAGCCCTTTCTCAGTCTGGAAAACAGAGATACTGATGTCCAAGGATGAAAGAGGGTATCCGCAGAGCTGGTTTTGAAATAATTTTTGGCTCATACTTGCTTATGGCATTTGCTGCAGAACTTATCCTGCAATTGCAGCCCCAGCTGCAAAGCACCACTGACATGACAGACTGAGTACTCCTGTCCTCCTCCAAGGGTTTGTTGGAAGCTTGGGGGATAGAGAAACATCCACCTGCCTTGCAGAAATTTTTATGGTCTGAAATCTCCAGTGATAAATACTTTCAATTTTAAAATCTGGTTAATACTGTTAAGAGGAACCTATGCTTTCTTAGGATAGCACCTGTGTGTTGCAAGATGAATACTTGCATGTCTCTGTGGCAGCAACCAAATCTTATAAGATTTAGAAATACTTTCCAGTATATTGTGGAGTATAAACACACAGTGGTTGTCCTCTACTGCAGATCCTGTGGCATGTACCACCAGTTGGGCATGTGAGAAATGCAGGTCTGAGCAGCAGCACTCATCTTCCCATGCTAGATCACAGTCTGGCTCTTTTGCTTTGTTGTTTTCCAAGCTGCTGCTGACTCTCAAGTCCATGTGCTTGGTGGTATTTCCCTCCTGACATCCCTCCAGCACCTTCCCTGCACAGTGACCACAGCATGGTTCAGCATGAAGTGTTTTGTACGGCTGTTCACTCTACTCCAGGGGGTTGGGATGCAGATTCCCAGACTGAGACCAGCAGAATAGATGTGATGAGTTCTCAAAAGGCTTTGCTTTCCTGAAAAAGTCTCTTTTGGAGATGAGTCTAGCAGCTATCTTCTTTGACATATGCAGTCCACCTAGGCTTCAGTAAAGCCTTTGGCAGTGTTTCCCACAGCACTGTCCTGGAAAAATTGTGTGCCCGTTGTGTGGGTCTGTGCACTTTCCAGTGGGTAAAAAACTGGCTGGATAGCCCAGCCCACAGTGTTCCTCAGGGCTCAGTATTGGAGCCAGTCCTGTTTAATATCTTTATCAGTGATCTGTATGAGGGTATCAAGGACTGCATCAGCGAGTTCACAGATGACACTAAGTTGGTTGAGAGTGTTCATCTGATTGAGGGTAGGAAGACTCTGCAAAGGGATCTGGACAGGCTGGATCAATGGGCTGAGGCCGGCGGTATGAGGTCCAACAAGGCCAAGTGCCAGGTCCTGCACTTGGGTCACAACAACCCCAGGCAGTGCTACAGGCTGGGAGAACAGTGGCTGGAAAGCTGCCCAGGGAAAGCCCCTGTGGGTTCTGGTCAACAGCGACTGAACGTGAGCCAGCAGTGTGCCCATGTGGCCAAGAAAGCCAGTGGCATCCTGGCTTGTTTCAGAAATAGCGTGACCAGCAGGACCTGGGCAGTGGTGAGGCCGCACCTCCAATCATGTGTTCAGTTCCAGGCCCCTCACTACAAGATGGATATTGAGGTGCTGAAGTGTGTCCAGAAAAGGGCAATGGAGCTGGTGAAGGGTCTGGAGCACAAGTCTGATGAGGAGCAGCTGAGGGAGCTGGGAGTGTACAGCCTGGAGGCTCAGGGGGGACCTTATCACTCTCTACAACTGCCTGAAAGGAGGCTGTAGGCAGGTGGGGATTGGCCTGTTTTCCCAGATAACAAGCGACAGGGCAAGAGGAAAACGCCTCAGATTGCACCAGGGGAAGTTTAGGTTGGATATTGGGAAAAATTTCTTCATGTAAAGGGTTGTCAAGCATTGGAACAGGCTACCCAGGGAAGTGCTGGAGTCACCACCCCTGGAGGTATTTAAAAGATGTGGAGATGTCGCACATCTCCATGCGGGTGCGCATGTGGTGGACTTGGCAGTGCTGAGTTAATGGTTGAGCTTGATGATCTTAGAGGTCTTTTCCAACCTAAAGGATTATATGATTTTATCAGAGCTAGGATTTTATGATGGTAGTGTTAGATATTGGATGCGAATGTCACTGAATTATTGCTATGGGTCAGAACCAACTCACTGTGAGTGTGTGTGGCTGTGCGTATGAGGGGATGGACTGGGCCTAGACCTGCAGGTACATAGTAAGGCCTGCCTTATCACATAAGGCCTGCTGAGAGCACATGGCATCACTGAAGGCCCTGTAGCCAGGCTGTCGGTCAAGGCAAACCTGCCTGGTAGCCTGCCCATAACATGCCCCTGCAGGCTTTGACTGGCTACAGCTCATCTCACTCTGGCCTGGAAGGCACTGACCGGATATCCTGCCTGTGAGGGAAAACTAAACTGTATAAATACATGAGACTCCACCTGAGCTCGCTCTCTCTTCTCTCCTGCAACTTGAACCATGTGAACCATCAGATCTTGTCAGTAACCGTTTTTTCTTTTCTTGCTCTCACTTTTCTCCTGCTTCCTGCACCATGTGAATCATCGAATCTTGTCGGTAACCATTTTCCTTTCCTTTCTCACCTCTCTTTCTTCTCTCATTCTTTACCTTTTTAATCTGTTTTCTTATTTTACTCTTTTCCCTCTCTTGTGGGTAACTTAAAGCCAATGGATTGTGTTTTACTAAAGATGGTATGTTGATTATTTGCAATAGGTGTATTCTGTGGAATGCATCTTTGTGCTGAGTGCTTTAGTGAAATATCTTTTCTTGGTTGTATTTTACTCCTGTAAAACCTTTTGCCAAAATATCATTTTTCTCACTAGGTTAAAAGAAATTCTCTTAGAGAAGTGTGTGTGTGACTTTTTCTCCGAACGCAAATGTGAGGTTATAACAAACCAAAAGGCTTTTAAAAAGTCTTAAATAAAATGTAACCATTCTGGGCATCTTATGGCTTAAAATCTGGAGCATAACAGGTAGTAAATGTGCAGTAAGGTGTCTTAGGCATATCAGTATCTTCTGCCCACCCCCCCCCTAAAACACCTCAACTTTATAAGTTTTATTGAGTTAATTGCACTTGACCAGACCTGGTGTGTTCAAGGCAGACACATGTTCTGCTGGCTTAGCACAGAAGCAGGTGTTTATAATATCTCAAGAGTTAATCTTTTATCAGCAAATGACTTTCAGAGATGAAAACAAACACTTTGTAGTGACTTAGTGAGAACAGTAAATATTTACACGTGCTATCTCCCTGTCTCTGCAGAGAAGTCTTATATATATATTTAATTTTCCCTATTGTTTGCAAGGACTCTGTACCTTTATACAGCAACATTTCCTTTATGAAGATGATCAGTGCATTTACTTTTAAGTATCAAGACACATGATGCAGCTGAAAGTGCATTATAATTGTAGAAGTAGATTAAATATCTAACAAAGTATTATTTCTCTTGCTTTTGTTGAAAAGCTTTCCCTCTTTTCTATAATTGCCATAAATAATGAACTATGTGCTGTGATATTTACCTTAGATGTCCAACTGCTGATATTTCATACTTTGTAAGTGAAAACTTGCCATATATGTGAAATACCACTTCTTTGTTAATTCAAGATTTCTCTTTGGAACCCCTTTCTTGGAAATACCAACTGCATGTAGCAATTTATAAGTATCATTGAACCATAACATAAATCCTTGACTTAATTTGTCATAGATTTTCTCCTCCAAAATTAACACATGTATTTTTTAATATAATTTTTCTAGTTGATCTCACACCTGGATCATATCAGCTGTTGGATATAGCCAAGATTTCATTGTGCTGCAAATTATAAAACATCACATTTTTACAGGTGATGCCTTGCTATATCTCAGTAAATCACAAGCCTTCAGTTAGTCTTTGAAGTCCTGCAACACAACTTTGTTTTTATTATATGCCCACTTCCCCCTGTGCTAACACCATGCAGAATCACTCAGTTGTTTGTGTGGCAGTTCTTCCCTGGCAGTTCCCAGACATAAGAACAGTAACCTCACCCACAGTAATTCATCTGCTTGTGCTAAATCTGGAGACCACTTTGCATATTTTTCGTGATTTTGCCCTTGTAGGAAAGTCAAAGAATAAGAACTTCATATGTAATTTTATAATCTCCCAGCTTCTTTGTCTGTCAGCTTCTTGTTGTGCTCTTCTTGCAGTTGTCTTTATGTACAGCAGGAATGGGTTTTGTTTTTGAAAGAGCCACATGCTCTATGCTTTATGTAAATAACATATGAAGACTTCTTTTCCTATTAACTACTGAATTCTATTTTTCTGACAGAGAATGGGTTTCAGTTTTTAACAGCTGCAACAAAAGAGAGATACCCAGATGGGCCTTTTCATCTTCTGCTTTCCTTACCACAGACTGTACTTTCCATACTTTATTTGGAAGCAAAGAAAAGCTGTTGGCTATGTTCTGTAAACTTGCTAAATTGAAGATGATAAATCTTCATATACACACTGAAAAGACTGCTGAAATGCATGTGATTCAACACTGGATTTTCATGCTAGAGTAGGTAATGTGTATTTGAAAATAGATCACAAATAGGTGGCAAACTGACTGGAAAGACAAAATGTATATAGAAACACTTATCTACATAACTATTTTAAGGCAGCCAAACTGAAATGTTAATGCGCTGAGCAGAACATACCACTTTAATAAGAGTGGGATACTCTGAATTTCAGTTCCCAAGGAACTTCTTACACTTTTCTGTTGTAATCTTGATGCTTTAAAGACAGTGCATGTGAATATATCACAGTTCATTGAAACAGCTCAGAGAACATGGTTCTCTAATTTTATAGCACAATGTTTTTTTCTGGGCCTCCTTACAGTTCCAGGATTTACTTATTTCTGGATATGCTTACTGGCTTCACCCTTACTAGGATGAGCTGGAACAGCTCTCTGGATTTTGTATTTCAGGGCTGGGATCTGTCTTGCAATTTTGTATGAGAGGATTTGGTGGAAACAAGAGTAGTTCAAGCTTAGATCCATTGTCTGTTCAAAGTGAACTCCTTGCAATCCAAACGAGAAAACGTACGATTTCGTACAGCTGCACTGCTGAAAGTTTAACATGCCAGTTGAATACATTCATAGGTGGGCTTATCTACAGTCTGCGTAGCATATCAACATTAATAAATGGTGGAAACGCAAGTGTTGTGTTCATATGGTGCCGGGAATCCAAGACCCAGGGCCCTGTGCTCACTGAACATCTGTAGTCTCTCTCCCCAGATTTGTGGGAGCTCCAAGCAGGTGGAATTCATCAGTGTGTAAAAGGAAACTAATCTGAATAGGTGCCATTATTAAAATGGATTTGCTGTGCCAGATTAGCAGAAAAACAGGAAGGCTTTGAGAGGAATGGGAAAAGCATTGTCCAGTGGCAAATAAAGTACCAGTGACTCTCCTCCAGCCACCTGTGTGTTGGTGCAAGGCAGGAGCGGATGAGGGATGGTGCAGGAGTGGGAGGGTTGTGTGGCAGAGGTGTGGGTGTGGAGCTGGGTCGGGGCTGGCTGAAAGCCGCGCCGTCACCCTGGCAGGTCTCGGCAGCTGTTCAGCGTTTGCCAATCCCATGGACTCGCCATCGCTCTGTGGAAGCCAAGGTGGACACACACTTCCACCATTTCTCTGGCAAGGGACCAAAACTGGGCTGGCCAGAGGCCTGAGGCACAGAAGAGACAGGCTCAGCAAACTGTGTGCTATCCACAGAGAGAGGCATTTTTTTAAGGAACTGGTATTTTATAGTGTTGATTTGTTTCCTTCCCTTTTAAACACTGGTTCTGCTTTGGAGAGGGGAGTGAGGAAGCAAAATGACATGGAGGGGGAGCCAGACCCTTCCCTGGGCAACTTTGGGTTCTGGTGGGAGCAGCTCAGGCAATGCCCTCATTCAGATAACTCAGCAGCCCCCTGTAAGTCCCTGCAGCCCTCCAGTGTATGTCTCATTATCCTGCATTTGTTTTTAGTATGACATTAACTCTTTAGGGGCAATATCCTGCCACTCCAGAGTTCAAAACTGGTATGGTCATCTGTGACTATGTGAAAGTGCAGACTATTGCAGCCAGTAGTAGTGAAAGTCCAAAATAATCTCCTGCAGCTTCGAACTGGGTTTCACATAATTTTAATAGAGAAAACTACCTCATTAAAAGGATAAAGTGTACTTCTGAATAGACTGGGTCTGCTGCCTTGTGGAGCAAAAGGCTTGGAAATGTGTTGTGCACTGCTGAAAAGAGTTCAGTGCTGCTTTTGTCTTTAAATGGGGAAAGATACGACATATCCATGCTGAAAACTCGATACAGTCTGTTCATGCTTTTATAACCTCTTCCTCTTAACCCCAGCACAAGCACACTCTCACACAAACAGGCACACACTTCAATGTGTCCTCTGCTCTCTCGAGAAAAGCTGCTCATCTGGCTCCTTGGGGAACTTTGATCTCCTTCCCACTGCTCCCTCGACATGGAACAGCCTTTCCCTGGCTCCAGCCACAAGCTTGCTTGGTGACAGCGTTGTTTCTGGGGACGTGCAGAGCAGCTGGAGTGCATCACTGGATGTGGCCTACTGGGGACTGCAGCTTTCAGCTGGTAGAAAGCATTAATCACTGCGGTGGAGATGTACACAGATTATCAGCGCTAAAAGTCATGGGGAATTGAAGTGGTGGGAGGGATTTAGGGAAAAAGCCAGTTATGAAAATGGCCTGATTTTTAAGGTATGAGTCATACCATTTATTAAAACAGGCTTTTGTACTTTCTAAAGCCTCCTCTGTTCTATGAAATCGATGTAAAGCTAATATTTCTATCTCTGCTGTGCATCAGCCTCCTTGAAAAAGTGGAAAAGAAAAGCCTGTTTGAGCTACAAGCAGATCCTGGGATTTTATGTCAGAATCAGAAGCTGAAAGAAGATTTGCATGGATGTTGCTATTTATATTTTATGTATCTAAACAGAAACTGTGAAGCAGCCAGGCACAAGAAGCACCAAAGCTGCAACATTAAGTGCTCCTGATCAGAGGAAATCCCAAATAAATATTGTGATTTTTCTTGTCTTAACAATAATGTAAATGGGGAATGACCAGATAAAATCCTTGCCAATGAAATTTTCAAACTCTAGGGACAGATGAGACAGTAAACTCTATTAATTAAATGGTCATTACCCCAGAAGAGATGTATTTTTGTGTAATTAATGGTGTAACCAGAAGGCAATACACCCAGGAAATGAGAATACAGGCTCTACTTGTTGCTGTGAAGCAGTGCTGTGTGGGAAAAGAGGATATACAGAACACAAATTTCCCATTTTATGCTACTTGTGCATTACAGTGGTAGTAACTGTGAGCCTGAGATGTACAAAAAGGACAACAGCAAGTAATAGAAGGGGAGTGAGGTTGTAACTGTGGGCATGCTGTTCTGGTAAGTGGATTTTTAGGAAAGATAAAGAAATTCTGAAGAGGACTTGAGGAGGGCTAAAAAAAGGTCAGAATTTAAGGGGTGTTATTTATTCAGTTGATAAAAAATATGTTTGAGAGTTGGCTTCATTTCTGATGAAGGTGTGACAAAATCCAGGGATTAACAGCTAAAGTTGAACAAATTCAGCGTTGAGTAAAATCATTATTGCCTGGCAGGGAAAGTAACTGAAGGCTTGAAGAGCTCGTAAGGGGAAGAGTAAAGTGGTCATTACAGACTGCTATAAGGTACAAGTAAACTAAACTTTTTGTAAGATTTAAAGATAGTTTTTAAACTCTGTTTCTGGGAGAAATTTTGTGGTCTGTGTGTGTATGTGGGAGATTAGACTGGTGGGCTGGGACAGTACCTCCACAGTTTGATATCGGTGACTGTGACTTAGTGTTGGTGCCTTTCCCTCCAGGACCATAAATGCTCCCGTGCACTTTTATGATTTTGGTGGTTGCCAGTCACCACAGTTTTACTTTACTCTCCTTGGTACATTTCTTTCTATTGCATAAGGGTGCACATTGTAACATGGACATGTTGCCACATGAACAGCAGTGAATTACTGGAACAAGAAACATGAAGTCACCCCACCTTGCTCTTTGCATCACCCTCAGAATGTACAAATACAGGTCCTGACACTGGTCAGCCATAGCCTGACTGTTTAAGACAAATTGGAATGTGTGCCAGTTTGTTTTTCTATGCTGTATTATGAAGAGCAGTGAACTAATTCAGGAGTATTTACGTCAATCCCTATCTGGGGGCAGCAGCTTCCAGGAGAGGTACAGATACCTGGAGCAAGAGCCTTGTCAACTGCCACAAGTTTATCTGCTACTGCATCTGAGTCAACACCCAGAGGTAACAACCTCTAAAGCACTTTTAAAGAAACCCTCTTGAGAAAAAGTCTGTGGAACTCTCTCAGCATTCTGCCATCAGTTTGGAAAAGTTTTTCACTCCTACTCTTATCTGCTGCTTGGAGCAAAACACGGGATGCTGAAGTGGTTGAGCTGAGCACCGGTGCCTGCTTCTGCACCTCTCACCTGGCAACTACTAAGCACAACAAAACCAACCTTCTGTGTGTGCTCTGCTTCTGGCACTCACATAGTTGTGATTTATCAAGGACAAGGGCATGTGCAGCTTCTCCTGACTCCTGCTGAAAGTCAGCTACTGCACCTGAGGAGAGCTTCAGAGGCAGCCAACATCTATATCTGCTGCCTCCTCCTCAATCTCTTTTGACCCGTGGTCTGGAAATCCCTTTCTCCACCCTTACGGATACACTCAGGCTTAGTCAGAATCATAGCCTGGACATTTCATTACAAATCAAGAATAAGTCAGATGACTAAAAAAAAAACCCAAGGGGCACAGTAATAATTTTGGTGAGAGATTTTATTTGATCATGTGTGCAGAAGGAATCTGTTTGAGCTATACTACTCCTGTTTATATTTTTAGCTTCTTCTTATATATGCAAAAAGTTACATGGTGTTACAAACACGTTATTTGCTCAAACTGAGGATGCTGTATCACTCTCACATGAAATGTGAACTATCCTTAGAAATGAGGAATTAAACTATGAAAGTCAATGAGCACTCCAGATTCTGTATACAGGCTACTTGTCATAAACATTCTGGCTGCAAACCCTTTGCTGTGAAAAGCATACAAAAATATTCTCCAACACACCAGTCATTGGTCTTACCTTTTCCACTTGCATTCATTTATTGTATAAAAATTTAGCCTTTCTTGGACTAAAATAGATACAGCAGAGATTAATTACTTCAATGGAAAACCTAAGCTTTGCTATTTCAAGTATATAAATATTAGAATATTTCAGTCAAAACAAGTATTGTTATTCTGAAATATGTTCAGTATCTTGACATAAAAATGTTTACGTTATCTAGTTCATGGTCAGTAATTCCTGAATTTCAGAATGTTTTGTGGTGTCTGCAGCATGAGTATGTGTTGATCTCTGATTATCATAATTTCTGAGGACTGTCAGAGCACTTCAGTTAATGACACAAACAACAGAATAATTTTATTTAAAAACCATAATACCATAATATTTAACTTGAATCAGAAACCATACTGATGTTTCTTATACTGCAAGTGGCTGGCTACACTAATTCTGTCTTTTAATATTATGAATTGCAGTAGTGCTGAATAAGTAGATTTTGCCTTTTTAAGATTAGGATGGCCTCAAAAAAAAGGGGTTTTTTGTATTTAAGTTCAGTTATCCTAATAATGTGGTACGATATTGCTAGATATTGCTACTTTTACTTATTATGTCAGTGATCTTAAAATGAGACTGGTAGCTGCAAACACCTACATACTAACTCTGCCTCTGATAGCAAATCCTTTTGGGGATGTAGGCAAATCTCCAAATCTCTCCTCCTCTATTTCCCTTCTTCAAAAATAGTGACTGTTAGTAAGCATTGTTCAATAGTATTGCATACTATATGTATCCAAAATGAGGAGCAGAGCAGCAGCGTGTGCCTGCAATAATTAACATGTCAGGACACAGTAACGAATTGCTTCCCATGTTAAATTGGACCTAGCAAAGCCATTTTGCTTATGGAGGATGCATGTGGCTGATCTGGGGACACAACAGTTTCAGCACGAAAGTGAAACAGGCAAAAGCCAAGCGGCCCTGGCTCTTCCAAAGATCTTTGATGGAACTACGTGATCTAGGGTTAGGGGTCTTTATGGTACTTGAGAAATCGCAGCTTGGCTGACTGGCATGACCTTTCTATGTTCTTAATGAAAAAACGCAGCATTTCAGAATCCTAAGGGATGCCTTACAGCCTATGCCATGCTGCAGGACTCTGGGGCAGATGGTCTGTGTGGCAGTTTGGGCACAAGCATGTGCAGTTCAGAAAGTTCCTGTGTCCTGATTATTCCTTATGTCCCAAAGGCAGAAGTCCATTTGTACAGACAGTGGACTCTCTGACAGTGATCCAGACAGGCAAGAGACATGCTTCTTTGCAAGGTGGGTAAATGATCTGACCTCATATGGCTGTTTGTGCATCCATACGGAAGACTGGGCCCTGAGAATCATGTCTACAACTGGAGTCTTCCTTATTGTCTGGGTGACTCGGCATCCCTGGGGAAGGTGACTAGACTTTTTCCTCTTTGAGGTTATAACTTCAGCTCACAGGCATCAAATGACATTCTGGCAGTTTATGTAAGGTTGTCATGTGTGTGGTATAGTTCGGTGGGGTCTATGGAGAGCAAGCTGAGACACAGGGAAGTGTTAAGAAGGGATGAGAGCAAGAAAGACTGTGTTGGGGATGGGGATAAAAGGAAGGCAAGCCAGTAGGGCTGCAGGCTCTGAGTCCTGTGTAGCACCTTGGACTCTGCTGCCTTTGGACCTCATGTGTTGGGCAGAGCAAAGAGCGAGGCAGAAGTTCAGTATCTGCAGTAGGAGGCCAGATGAGTAAATTATGTATGTACTCATAGGCTTGACTGACTTCAGTGCATACCTGTGTTGTTTTTTACACTTTACATACAATTACCTATAGCCCACCAGTTCTTATGATTCAGTATTGGAAGAAATGCAATTTATAAACTAGGTAAATCCAAAATCTAGATCCTTCATGGTGAAGGTCAACTGTAGGAAATGATTTCTCTGTAACATGATCACAGAAGCTATGTGAAAATGGAGAAAATGCTGCCCAAACACCTACTGCAGCTATTAAGATGCTGCAGTACTAATGCAGGGAGTACTTCAGAGGGCTTTCCTGGGTTCAGACCCTGCAGGAGTCAGAGCACTTTCAGGACCTGGCACAGAGCTCCATCCACAACTGTTGCGTTTTATATCGCTGTGAAGATGCAGTATCAGTGGCAGCAAACACGCAGACATTATGGCGATGCTTCACTCTGTGAGTAGGCTCGGTGCTCTTGCTCTGACACCAGCAGCCTGGGATTTGGTCTCAGTGCCAAAACGGGTTGCAATTAAGACTTTTGTTCATTATGTAAGAAATGATTTTTGGCCAGGTGCCTGTTCCCGAACCTCGTGTATCCGTGTGAAGGGGGGAAGTGGCCTGCAGGAAATGTCTGGGACATGATGTCTGTGGTGAACAAGACAAGAGGAAATACACAGGTCTTGATTTTTTTGCTGCCCTATAGCTTTGAACAAGGTAGTTGGAAAGAGCTCCCAGGAGCTGCCTTCTACTGATGAATTTACACAAAAATCAACGTAAAGTGCTAAGTCTGGTGTTTATTGACCAGTAGCAGCAAACAGCACACAGAGGAAGCACATATGGGGGTGCACCACTATTCAGCTGGTCACGGGGAGATAAAGTACTTCTGTTTCCACTTGACAATAAGAAGTGTGTGTCATTAATCAAGGTAGTGTAAAAAATTCCTCTCAGCACTGGCCACTACAATTCCTACTTTGTTATTGTTGCTATGAAAGTGTGTATATTGAAGCCACCTGTGTGAAGCTCCCCACCTTCCTCCTCTTTCTGAGTCTGCAGAGGGGAAGAGGAGAGCTCTGAGTGTTGCTTCTTTACAGCAAGGCCTGTAGTGCACGCGTTTGCAGATAGATATGCTCTGATTTCAATCCTACCAGGCATACACTTTCTATCCATTTCTTTTCTTAGTGTCCAACAAGCACCATTTCATGGACAGCAACTTGCTCTATCAGTGCAGAATGAACTTTCGCCGGCGGCGGCGATTAATGGAGCTCCTCACTGAGAAATCCCGCTTGATACCTGAAAGCCATGACAGCCCGTTCTGCCTGCGCAAACAGAACCATGACAACAGAAAACACACCAGTTTTCTCTCAGGTGACTCCTGTCACTGTTCAAAGAAAAGAGCAGGACTGGTATTATGTGTCTCTCTTCATAGGGATTGTCCATTCCCTCAAGTTACCAAATCTTTAACTCCCTGGGGTATGTCTGTATCAATAGCATTTCAGATGCTGATCAAAATTTGGTGTCCATGAACAACCAGAACTGGGTAAAATCCCCCAAGCCCAAAGTAATTTGTTATACATTCTATGTGGAGTTTTCAAGAAGAGTTAAAGTGAGGGGAAGGGGCCCTGCAGCATTATGTACAGCAATATCTAGTAAGAACTGAAAGGAGTAAAACTGGAAAATCTTAGTTCCCTACATTGCAATGCCTCTTAGAAGACACTGCAATGGGAGCAGTTCAGCCATCCTGTTAGCTGCAGCATTATACTCATGCAGTGACTCTTCTATGTAGGACACACTGGCCCTTCCCAGTGCTGTCAATGAAAGCTTGTATTGTTGCTGTTGTTTCAAAGAAACCAGGGAAATGGTCTAATAACTGATACCAGTTCCCTTTCCCTCTGTATTTTCTCTCTGTTTGTAGTGAGTCCCACCAAGGAGATAAAGATCGTGTCGGCAGTGCGAAGGAGCAGCATGAGCAGCTGTGGCAGCAGTGGGTACTTCAGCAGCAGCCCAACGCTCAGCAGCAGTCCCCCCGTGCTCTGCAACCCCAAATCTGGTGAGCACCAGGATCACTTACAATGCACAGGAGCCAGGGTGCAGACATCTGTTTGGGGAGAATGCCCAGCATCACATCTAAGCTTGTGTTTTCAAGAATACATAAAAATTCACAGTGTCACAGGTTTTGTAGGCCAGAAGGGACTATTGTCATCTTCTAGCTTGAAGTCCTGCTGAACACAAGCCAGACGTCTGCCTCCAGTTATATCTGTGTCAAGTCCATAATTGTGGTTTGAGCTGCAGTTTATCTCTTAGGAGGACATGCGGTCAGAGGCCTAGATTTACCTCTTCATTGCCAAGCTCTGAACCAATTCAAATCTCCTCTAGAGACATTCCTTTGGTGCAAGTCAGAGGAGAGTTTAACTATCCAGTGACTGCTTGAGCTGTTCTGAAATAACACCACTGAGAAAACAGCAGCCTCTAAAAAAAGAAGAGAGGCAGCATTGTTTCAGCCTGTCAGGGACCACTTCAGCATTTTTGTTTGTTTAAGTTTTACATTGGTCTGTTTTGAAAGGTAAAAGTAGTGTTGAAGCTTATTTTACTTTTGAAAGGATTTCCTATCCCAGCCGGAAGGTTAAACACACCCATTCTTCCACAATTCACTTAAAATTGTTTCTTACTGTACATCTGGGAAGAGGAAAACAGACCAAGATAGATATTGTTTCAACCTCTCTGTTTCCCTCACAAATTTCAAAGCAAGATCCCTGCTGCCCTTTGAGCTCCTTATTATTTCAGATTTGCCGTGTCTCTGCTGGTGCTGTGGGGAGTACTGTGCAATGGGGTAAGGCTTCAGTGGATATGTGTAATCTTTGCTTTCAGAGGGGTGCTGGCATTTGAAGTGATTACTAGAGAGTGCCTCAAGCACTAGATGAATGCTGTTCTAAACATTGACCATTCACTCCAGAGAGGAGTGAACTAAAGTGCATTTCATTCCTGCTGTGCAGAGTGGCCATCAAAAAAGGAAACATAGTTACAGGGATATTTTCCTTTTCTCTCCTTTTAGCACATGTCCTTCCCTCTCCTTAGCCTCTGCTGGGGATTCAGTATGAGGCTCTTAATTAAAAAAATTGAAAGGACTCAGTAGGAGAGTATGCTCAGAAACCATAACTCCCTACAGCAGACCTGGAAATGCTGTCAGTACTAATGGTCATTGCATCTTTGGAGTATGTTGCTGTTGGGCATTCAGCACCACCTTCCAGTATGCTTATCCGTACAGGCAAGGAGCTTGCCCCTGTGTGAAGAGTGCCACATTATTATGCTTTCGTAGAATATCTCTCAGGTATACTTGCCCAGAAATGCTCTGGTAGGTTTTGTATGGGAAGCTCTTTGTCCCCAGCACATTAATTACATCCTGGAGAATTTTCTGGGACAGATAAAACAGCATTCATGCACTGTCCCTAGATGCGTGTGTTATCTGAAGTATGCCAACTATTCAGTTCATTTATGGTTCTGATTTTATATGAAGTGTCAACCCATGAGTAGTGAGAACAAGTTTATTTTAATGCAGCTGATTACACAACACTGGAAGAAAAAGGATAGGCTGATATTGCCCTTGCATGAATTCTACATTTTTTTAAAAGAAATATTCCCTTAGGACTCATTTTCAAACTCTGAATAGCTTTAACAGACTCATATTTGAAAGAAGACAGCAATGGGTTTATAAACACACTGATCCTTAGGAATTATACAATTACTGGCAGTGTAGGGTTATTTCTCCCATAGCGCAAGTACAAGTCCACACGTCAGCTCACATAGGTTAACATAAGGCTGTCAGATGTAAATGTTACGAGGAATTCTTAATCCTCTGCTGGACTATAAAGCGCGATTTTGTTCACAAATAGTTTCCTGCTATGCAGACACAGAATGTATCTCTGAGCTACGTGCTAATAAACACAAGGCAGAGGTATACTTATTGTTGGATGAATTCTCTTGCAGGCAAACACTTCAAAAACACCCAGGTCGTGACTTGACCAATCATGTAGAAAAACAATCATCAAACAAAAAAGTATTTCTGGAGGTATAATGAAGGGAGGCACATAAGGGAGACCTGCATGGATGACTTACCTGATTCTGACTTGTCAAATGAGCACAATCATTCAAGTTTTTTTACGTTGAGCAGACATGCTCTGCAGTGTGTAACACTGGCTAAATGACAGTTTGTCAAAATCCATGGGAAAATTAAAAAAAAAAAAAGGTATGGATTTGTATGCTAGAATTCTCCCTGCTCTAATGCATGCCATTAAGAAACCCAAGAATGTTTTCAAATACCATCTGTGGGAAATTTTGTATCCCACCTGTGACTAAAAAGACAGACATCATCAAAATTATTTATCACTAAGCCATAATTTTAAGGGTGAAGCAGGCCAGTAGGATGAACAATATATATCTTTATGTCATCCTCTGTCTTGTGAAGCATTTATAGACAGATAAAAAATGGTATTAATTTGATTTGTCAAAACTTTAAATTTACTTTTTTGAGAGGAAAGTTATTGCATTACATAGCAATACAATGGGGATTCACCTGCATAAACTTGCTGGTATTTCCTTTCATGTAAAATCCCAGCTAGCTATAGGTTACCTAGCCTGTCCCTGGACAAGACTGAGTTATAGATCTGTGCCTACAGCTGCAGAAATCTCTTGAGATAATTGCTGACACAACCAGGATTTTCTTGTTACTTAAGTCTGTGATTCAAACCCGACTCAGATGAAATAGCAGAGAGCACCGAACAAGCACACAGCAAGCCGGGAAGAATCGTGGCTCCATGCCAGGAAGATTTCAACACTGGACACAAGAAAAGACACTTTTGATGTTTGTGATAATGTTTAGGGGATTTTAATTGCAGACAACAAAGTCCGTTGGCTAAACGCCCCAATTTTCCGAAGATCTCATAATTTATACTCATTCTGCAGGCTTTTCCTTGTTCTCTTATTACTTTCAAGCAAGTCTGCAAGAACTGAAAGCATGTCTGGGAAATGGGACCAAAAAGATTTGTATCCCAACACCGTATCTTATTTATTAGGAGAAACTCCAGAGGAATGGTTTTATTTAATATTCATTTCTATACCTCCACAGTATTAAAGAGACCTGTGACTGCTGATGAGCTCTTAATGCCTGGAGCCCCATATGTGAGAAAAACTTTCACGGTATGTCTCCAGTATTTTTCTTTATTTTCTGCATGCTGTATGCATTAGGCAGTCCAAACAGACATTTTCTGATGGGATAATTAGAGCTTATTTGCATTTGCTGACGTTTGTACTTTAAAATCCCAAACTCCGTTATCAGTACTTCCACACATTTCAGGTCTGATTCTGCACTTGTTTATCCTGTCTTTATGCCAATGTGGTACTGCTGACTTAAAAGGAGTGTAAAATTACATAAAGCCAATAACATTTGTATAATACAAACTCATCTAGAGTGTGTGTTCCTGGTAATGCTTTGTGCTCTGCAGGAGTGGATCACCTACCCAAAACGAAGTTTTCTACCAGGGTCTTTCTATGTGATGTGACAGAAATTTGACTCATATACACTTTTAGAGCCTTTCTGTAAAGACATTTTTGAACTTAGTCATTGGAAGCATTTCTTTTTACAGCCTCCTAGTTCAACAAAAAAAGTTCATGAAAAGCAAGAGGAATAATTTGGGTAGAGCCTTTCTCATGAGTGACATAGCAACCTGTAGGCAATGTCCTCTGCTATGTGTTTGAAGTATAGAGATGTTGAAATTACATCTTGGACCGTTTATATGTTGTCCCCTTGAATTTCATGGAGCTACCTGAAAGTTATCATGTCCTTCTCTTCTCTTTCCAGATCGTCGGGGACGCGGTGGGCTGGGGCTTTGTGGTGCGGGGGAGCAAGCCCTGCCACATCCAGGCTGTGGACCCCAGCGGGCCAGCAGCTGCAGCTGGGATGAAGGTGGGTTTTCAAAATGGAATGACTTCCCAGGGGAATTTGTCATGCACAGTGAAGGTCTGGGCTGCCTGTACTTGGGGAGGGAGAGGTGCTTTTGTTTCCAGTGTTGAGTGCCTTTGTCACAGTTTCAGGCATTTGTGCACAGTGAGTTCTGCTGCCTTTCAACCCATTCTGTCCTTGAGATTCTTGAAGTTTCTTTTTCACATGAAACTTATTTATCCTTTCTAATTTTCTTTCTTGACCCTTTCTCTTTTTGGGGTGGGTTTTTTTCAGTTGGTTTTGGTGGTGGTGGTGTTTTTGTTTTTTTGGTTGATTTTTAAAATTTTATTATCATGTTTTTTCAACTCTGCACAATTTTAGCATCCCTTTTTACTTTGCCATTTACGTGGTTGCTAGTATGTAGCTTCTGGACTTCGCCTATATAAGAAGAGGCAAAGTCAGACATACCTAGTGAAAGTGAAGCAAGCATAGCCCATTGTTCACTGTACAGCAGTTAAGATTCAAGAAATTTTGGAAAGAAGGATGAATGATACTTTCACATTTCATAAAGAGTTCAAATAGTTTCATACATGATTGAAGAATCAATAAATACACATTCCGTGTGAAGGCTTTTGCACTGCTAATGCAGAGCCCATTGACTTACCTGCAAGTTTGGATCACATCCTGCATATATCTGTGAAATAATCTCTGCCTTGTACAATGCAAAAAATAAAAGCAAAGCATTATATCAAGTACAGGTAAAAGCAAGAAAGGGAAACTAGCTGCTACACCTGCTCCAATAGCCAGGCTGGGCCAGACAGAAAGACTAAATTATCAGTTTATGTCATGTTTTATTGTATGCGAACAACACAATGAAGGTTTCAGGTGTATTCCACATGCATCCTAGTTTCCCACAAATTTTGTCCAGCCTTCTATTCATCTTCCTTTCCCATCGCACTCATCCCAACTGCCTCTCACCCATATATTCACACCCACCAAGCTGGAGGCAGCACATGCTGCCAGGACTCCAGGGATGTGCATCCTGCCCACTACACGGTGCCAGACTTACCATGGTACCGTCCTTAACAAGTGCACTACAGGGGGTTCTCCTCTCTGGCTGCTGCCTTTTTTTTTTAATGAAGCTTGCAAGAACACACTGTCTTTGAAACATTTGTTTTTTTTGAGTATGGGCAAGAAAAAGCCCTGGGACAGGGAATGGCAGCTGCAGAGCCTGTTGGTGCATGCAGCACCCAAACACATCCTGCTGGCAAACAGCTTGAATACTGAGGGAGCTGGAATTTTTTGATACATTTCATACAATGCCTAAATATAATATATATTTACATTTTTTATATGAAGAGTATAATTTTCAAATAGTAATCCTGCCTTAAATTTAAAAGACCTAAATTTAAAAATAATGAATTTATTCATGTGTATGTTCTAGATCCTGAACTTGGGAGGTTAGTATTTTACAGCATCTTTTGTTCTTTGAATATAGCAGCCAGCAGTAAGGTAGAACTATTCCAAAACCTGACTTGTAAAAACAACACTATGGTGTCAAATGTGTAATCTGATGGGGTTACAGAGGTCTGCCTGAACCATTCAAGACATAAGAATGCAAAATAGTCTGCTGTTCTGAGGGGAGCAAACAGTATTGTAAAACTGGGTTACATTACCTTGAATTTACACAAAGGACAGATCTGATTATTTTTGAAGCTGTTATCTTTATGTAAAATCGCTTTTCAGAGCAGAATCGCACATAAAAATTTATATCCATATGTTAGATGAACCTTTGTTTAGACACCAAAATTGGAGCCCCATTTTTGGAAATTCTGAATACTTTTAGCCTAGTGAAGAAATTGTGTTTTTCTTTGAAAATAAGGGCTTTTGTTGAGATGTTCCCATGGCAATAAGTATGTAAATCACAGTGCAGTATCTGAAATTTTAAAAAATCTATGTCACTTAATCCATCTGTTTACAGAACTCCTCAATCTGGCAAATGTAAAGGAATCGCATGACATGCTTTAGATGACAGGTCCTTGAAATTAAACCTTCCTCTGTGTGGAAGCTGCAGGAAGGGCACTTTGAAAATAGGCACAGTAACTTCTGGTGGGCTGGTGCAAGAGGCTTTTGTCTGCAAAAAGAGTGCTACACCAAAGAAGCGCTAACAAGGAAAGTTGGCTATGATGAAAAGGGCAAGAATTTGAAGAAGAGCCAAGACTTGGCGTTGCAGTTTGTAGAAAAGTTCTTGGCAGTAGCAGCAGGGATTTTCCTCCTAAGGAGATGCATCCATTGTAGTTGTTTTTGGAAGTGTCTTTATTTGTAAAGCTTGTGATTTTGCACTTACCTCTTTTGGAGACCACTATTTTCCTGTCTTTGGATTATGCCAGATATACTGTTGAGAGAGGACTGCTGCCTACAATCTCACTGTAGGACCTCAGTTTGTGCGCTTAAAATTCTACCATGTATTACAGAAATCAGTAAACAGGCTCAACCTACCTGCAGGACTTTGTGGTGGCTTGCATTCAGTTTGACCTTGGCTGCGTTCCTGGCCTGCTCCAAAGTGCTGTGAATTGGGAGTCTCAGTGGAAATCTCAATGAGGTTGGGCCGGAGCTCTGCTCACACGCAGCGGCTGAGCCGGAGCTCTGCCTACACGCAGCGGCTGAGCCGGAGCTCTGCCCACACGCAGTGGCTGAGCGGTGGGCACGGGGCTTGGCAGCCGGGAGTCACAGCGCTCCATTGCACACGTGCACCTCGGTGTGGCAGCACTGGCCACCATATGTGACATCCTCTTCTGGGGGAATTTTCAGACAATTTGTTTCTGAGAAAATCCGTACAAGCGTGGTCTGCTGAAGATGTGTGAGAGGGTGTTAATGTTTTTTGGCTTTAGGTCTTGATGCCTCTTCTGGGGCTGGTAAATAGGACTGCTGTTTGCATCTGAGGTTTCAGGTATGAAGCTGAGCAAATAATTCAATAAATAACTTGTTAATTAGCTTTATTAAAGTATTTTTGGCCTGGTTTGCTGAAGTGTTGAAGCTTGTGACAGCACTGTGAAGAGAGTGGTTGCTGTAAGCACATTAACAAGTGGGAGCTGGAGGCAACTTGGGGCTATGAAAGGAGTCAGTGTTGCAATGGTACTTCTAAGTTATTTGCGGCTCTGTTTAGCTGTCTGCTGTCCTCAGCAGTGGCAGACAGGATCAGCAGGATTTTGAAGTTCTCAGGTTGCTTTAATATTCAGTATTGACTGGCTACAAAATTTGGTTCTTTGCAGATGACACTGCTTAATATTGCCAGTTGTTTTCAGGAAACTCTTTTTCCCTTTTCCTCAGTGTGTCATTATGTAAGTTCATTTCTGTTTTTAAAGTGAAAATATTCTTTGAGAAGTTATACAATTTGACTTCAAACTAGTGACTTAAATTATGCATCACATGTTCTTATTTAGTATGACATCACTGGACAGAGTGTGACAAAATGAGCAGACCTAGCTTAGTGTGAGGCTTGTGAGAGACACAAATTAATCACTCATTTTGCTGATTATCTGTTTTCCCACTGTCTGGAGAAGTCAATGCCCAATTCAGACCTTTGAGGAACGCTAACGAATGTCTGATTCCTTAAACTGATTTTCAGCAAATTAGTATTTATAGCTGTTGTACTTAAGGTACTTGTATCACATACATTGCCAATGGCCACTCAAGTTTTTGTAGCCTCTTCTAGTTCTTCATTTCAGTCAACACCGGGGAGTTTAAAGGACCACATATAGTCACTTGCAGCAACCTCTTTTGTTTAGAGCTGTGTTTGGGGACTGTGGTATGGAGCGAGGACCTTTTCAGTATGGTTCTGCTCTCCTGGTCTTTAAAAGCTGGCTCAGGGAGGAGATCAGATTAATAATTTTCTGCCTGTGCCATCATCTTCTGCATTCACAAATGATTATTTCAGGTCCAGTTTCTGAAGTGATTTCACTAGTGGAATAAGAGCCAGATCTCAAGTGTAATTGGGTTTACACTGTCTCAAGTAGTTGATTGATGTCAGTCCATCAAGGTCATCAAGCCCAGTCTCCCTGCAATCCAAGGAACACAGGTACCATCTGATTAGTCCAAAGAGTACAAGTACTGCCACAATAACTTGTAACATAAAAGATTAAAATATATGTGTTGTAAGTGTCAAGTGGGAGGAAAACAACCCAAAACCATGCAATGTCAGAGGAATCGCCGATGTCTTAGATTCCTTGGAAGAAATTTGAACTGTGAGATTCTCATGAGGTTGAACATATTCCATGCTGCAGAGAAACACAAAACCTATTCCATGGTCCTTGCCTGTCTGACCTCAAACACGGTGATTGCTTAACTTTTTGACAAGCAATATAAACCAGGCTAAAAATCCTTTTAGAAAAAAATATTCCCCCAAGAAAAATATCCCATTTATGACTGTGGCCAATTTCCAGTGTTGTACGTTATAGTGGGAAAAGTAGGGAAGCATGGATATCATAAGTGAGGAACTTCCTTGTAACTCCTGCAGGCAGCTTAGTGGAAGCTTGAAGACTGGGATTTATATTGTATAAATAAGGCACAATATGCATGCCTCTGTTTAACCCTCTCCGTGAAGCTTAGGAAAGGGAAGATACCTCCGTGTTTGGTGCTGGGCCTTTGACCCTTTGAAGCACTGGGGAGATGCTTCAATGCTAATTGAAGGAATCTGAAGGGTACTTTCACTTTTTCATGGGACTGAGCTTTAAATGAGAAGATGAAGTAGGTTTGGATAAATATTTATACTGTGCGCTAGCATATGGTGTTGTTGAAGCAGATGCAATTCAGTCTTAGAATTCTTATCTTATACCAACATGTTACTGACTGTAGAGAAGCATAAATTACACGAGTCGCCATCTGTTTTCAATTACAGCATGAAAACACTGAGGCAGGTTGGGATTTTCCTTTAGCTGTGCTATCAGCTTGCTGCCGAATTTGATAATTACATTAGAGTGAGTTCAGAATGAGTGTATTTGGTAATGTGAACACTCAGAAAAAGTTGCTGACAAACTGCTTTCATAGTGTGTCCATAAATAGAGAACAGCAGAGCTAAACGCGCATAGCACTGTGTGCCATGAATGCCACTACTGTAGGGCTTCAATATAAA
The DNA here is from genome assembly GCF_003984885.1 of Neopelma chrysocephalum. Classification (NCBI taxonomy): domain Eukaryota; kingdom Metazoa; phylum Chordata; class Aves; order Passeriformes; family Pipridae; genus Neopelma; species Neopelma chrysocephalum. Next base: position 4,594,254 of record NW_020897725.1, read on the forward strand.
TGTATATATAAGTTTCAAACATGTCTCTGTAAGTGACTGCCTCATTTTCTGATAGTATTTAATTATAAACCATAACATAAAGGTCCATTCTCCTCCACAGAAACATAGAAGCTGTATTCAAGCATCTATCACTTTAGAAAAATCTAATTTAAGCAATCAGATTTGGTATTTTACTGTAAAATCACCTCTGGTTTTGCAAAACCAAAGAAAATTCAAAGAAATTTTAACTGTGTCTTTCACTTCATGCAGCAGTAACCAGGACCTCCTATTTTATGTCCTACTGTCCATCACAGAGATTGGAGACAGTGAGCTGAGTAGGATAGCCATTAGCCTTGAACATCATTTAAGTCATTCTCAAGAATGACTTAATATTGTCACATTAGGATGTACTAAGAGCATAGTAAGAACATAATGGTGAACAGTTTGGATTATTTTTTTAATTATTTATTTGATTTTTTAGAAAATTTTCAAAAAGACTCTAAGGAAAAATTTAGTTATTCACTACAGAGAATAGAATTAAGGCAGTGAGAATTCCTAGGTGAAATATTAAACAAGTGAGTTCAACTTTTTCAGTCCAAATTCCACCTTTATCTGTGAAGCTTCTTTTTTTTTCACCCATAAACTTACAAGACACAGGTTTAGTGAGGTTTTATTTGCTTATCCCAGACCCGAATTTCGGCCTGCAGTGCAGTATTAGGTTTCCAATGACTCTGTGATTTTTCCTAAAGTCTTTTAACAGAGAGAGTTTTACTGGGCAATAAAATGACTTTTTTTTCTTTGCAACAACTAAAACTTTATGTGAATACAGAAACTTTCATAATATCTCAGAGCTCTTTTTTCTGCATTCACAGCAGCGTAGTTGACATTAGAATTGAACTTGCTTGTAGACCAGTCACCTAAAATGCTGTTGGGCAACAAGTGACCCACTATACTGGTGTCTGTACATTGCCTCCTTTTCATCAATAGCAAATATAAATCCAAAAAAATATTGCCTGCAGGTTCATAATTGGAGGTCAGTGGATTTTTAAAGTTTAGTCACATTATTTTAATAAATGGTAGTTTTAAAAATTCTTTTCAAGTAAGTGGTGTTTTATGGCAGAATAACCCAGGTATGTGAACACCCTGCCTTTATGAAAGTGCTTTCTTGATAGTTTCTGAAGTCTTACAGCTGTAGCTATTCAGAACGAGAGACAGCAGCACTGGTTTCAGCTGCACTATAAAACAGGGCTGTGCTTGTGTTTTGATACAACTTCCAAATTCCAGTGTGGTCTATAGCCCATTGAATGGTGAGATCTGGTGCCTGCCAGAACAGCTGGGATTTTACCCATGCTCAAGCTGTTGTAGGCTATTGCAGGTCACTCCCAGGTAGTCCAGGCTCACTAAAGAGAATACTGTCATCTGAAAAACTGGCCTGCGGAATGGCTGAAATCTTAAAAGAGGTTATCCTAAGTGTCTCTAAAAGAGACATAAAATTAGAGGCCAGTACAGCAAAATGCTGGCATTTTGAACTGCTTTTGCTCTCAACTGAGGATGAAAAGCATTTTATATCATTAGGTTTAGTTGCAATATCAATTTCACTTGAAGCCTTAATGTGTTCCTCAGATGCTGTTAGGTTTACAGGATCATGGCTATCTCAGCTCTCTGCATTAAGCACTTCAAGGATGCTGCTGCTCCCCAGCTGCTGCTCTACAGATACTTCTCCGCACTTCTCTGTCTCTTTCCTTGTTGTTGCTCAAGACACAAAGTGGCTTCCTTTCATGATATAAGCAAGTGATTTGGGAAACATGTTGCATTAAAGCCAAGGCTCTGTTTAGCTAGCCAAACACATGGAAAAACAATTGCACTTTTGTCTGTGCAAACAGAGAGCAGCTGTTTCTCTCAAATGGCGCAGACCATTCCTGCTCATGACAGGCTGGATAACAGAGGGTGCTGAGGGTGCCCTGCATGAGCCTGTCTGCCCTTGTAACTCCCTTGTTTGGACTGTCTTAGGGACTGTTTTTACCTAATATGAGCCTTGAAGGAACTACATTTAGTTAGTTTAGCATAATTATATTTGACCATGTAAGTAAACCAATATATAGTTTTTAAGTTCTTTATTCATTATGTGTGTTTTTATTTTAGCAACTCTAGTTTAGTTATAGATATATCAAAAAAAAAAAAAGAGGACACCAAAAGGTCAACCCAAGCATAAAAAGACATTATTTCAAAGCTTAGACTCTATGTTCTTCTGACTCTGATGCAGTATTTCACCCAGAGCAATCTTTAGCCATTTGAGTTATTTAACATTTTCAGAGCTGTTGTGTGGTACGTATCAAATTGCAGTATACAATAAAAATGCTTATAAAGTTAGACATGCAGTCACTGGTTTGCTTTCCTGATGTGGCCCAGCCTGGCTCAGCTTTACCTGTGGGTATTTCTCGCTGGGACTCACATTAAGTCAGTGATTTTACACACCAATTCCCAATTAGAGCCATGGAAAGCAGTGACCTATATTTCCCCATTCCATATTTATAGAAGGTTTGCATTTCAGGGTATTAGCTCCTTATGTTATTACTCTCCATATATCTACGGATAGTGTTAATTTACCTTCATGAGTAATTCCAGTTTGCTGTGTCAGTGTTTGTCTGACTGATCAGTCGGGGAAACTCTGCCGCTTGCAGAGCTGAGCCTTGTGTGCAGCCCAAAAGCCTCACGCTCCAAAACAAAAGTTATTCTCATGGGCTCTTAGGTCGGCTCTTTTCCTCCCCTAATTTGTCCACTCTGTTTTGTGGTTTTATTCTCTTCCTGGTGAAAAAAAAAGAAATTCCCATTGATTCCCATCAGTGGGAAGGGAGGGAGGGAGAGACTATCTGAACCAACAGTGAGGCCCTTGAGAACCTACAACTTTTTATATTATGTGACTTATTATGTTATAAAATGAATATTAATTTATTAGATGCATTTATGATTTTTTAGATTATATAGGTTTTAGTTTGTTGTTTAATTTCTGATTTTTTTTTCAGTTGTAGACCAACTTGTTTGAATACTATAAAAAATTCAGACTTTTTTAAAAACAAAAGAAGTATGTGATAAGTGCATGTAATGAAAATATGTAATGAAGCCTTGCTCAGGCAAACCTCCCATAGCAGACTGCAGTCACAGACCAAGATGGAGCACAAGAATGATGCACTTATTTTTGTAATTCTGTAAATGGAGCTGGTTTTCTGTGCTATGTGTTGTACCGTGCTCTGCTGGTACCCAGTTTCTAGCCCACTGATGGAACAGTGGGCCAGCTTCACACTGGTGTAAAGACTGAGGAAGTTCACCCCTTGAGAGACAAAGTCCTGTGTTTATGCAATACCTGGATACTTGCCTACTCCCACACCACCCACTCTACAGCCAATTACACTTTTGCTAGAGATATTTACAGAGCTGAACACACAGCTGTAATTTATTCTGTTCCATCCAGTTACCTCAGTTATGTAGGAAAGGCCATTGTATGATTTTTTAACCTTCTGGCGACATGCAGTAGATTGCGAATTGTGAGGTTCCAGCTTTGCTTTACTAATCCTATCAAGATTGCATGAATTCTTTAAAGAAAAACACCCAGAGATAAAAATCTAACTGGAAACATAGCTTTTAGGACCTCTGATTTTCATCTCTTTTCCTCATTCCAATGTGACAATGTAAAGCTTTACCACGGTGGGAGCAAATACTTCAGTGCTGCCTTTGTTTGCTTTTATGTGGAAGGTTAGTCTTGGGTCTTGGGCTTTTCTGTGGCAGCAAGTTCAGCATCTTCATGGCCTGGGCTGTGTGCTGAGCATGGAGATTCCTCTGTTTTATGGCTATGGGCGACCTATTAAAATAGAAGATACCCTGTATCAGCATAAAAGTGGGTTGCATGTGTAAGTATGTAAAAGAAGCAGCTGAGCTCTGTGCCCTCTTCTCCTCCATCGTAGTTCTCCTGCCCCAGATTTCTCTGTGCTTATTCCTGCTACCATAACATCCATCTTGCCACTGATTTCACTGAGACTTCAAGTTATCTGAAAACTCAAGCTGAAGTTTACTGATCTAAGTGTAAGCTGCTGCCAGGAAGGTCGATTCTATCTTCACCTCCTTTTCATCTCCCTCTTTCTCTTTGCCTCCAACCAGATATGTATCTATTGCCTCCTTCCTCCATCCATGTCAGGCACATCAAGGAACTTATTTTGCCTGGAGACAAGTCCTTTCATTTATTTATTTTTGCTGGCACGAGATGAAAAGGGAGCAGTGCCTGGCTTTGGCACACTGTTCCCAGAGCCAGCACAAAGGGACAGGAGCACCTCTTGGGACCACAGGCACTAAGTCCTGCTATTAACCTTCCTCCCCTTTGAAAGAGGTTTGGTATCCGGATCCACAGACTTCTTGGCAATTCAGGCTGAGCTTTTTACTGGCAGAAAGGGTTGTGAGGTCCCAGATCAGATTACTGATCCAACCTTTAATAAGCAAACCTTTTCTTTCCATGTTTCTTTTAAAAGTAAAATTAGTTTTTTACACCTTGAGGAGAGGGGAACCTCATTCTCTGATGTTGTCACTAAGGATTTTGTGTACAAATCCATGGTATGGTGTGTAAGGTAGAAGGTGATGATGTAGTAATTAGCTTGGAAGATTTATTGAAGGGATCTAACAACTGGCAGGGCAAACCTGCATGGTTACCAACTTGTAAATAGCTCCCTTTCTAATTGGTAACTGCAACAAACAGCATAAGTTTTTGTTCAGCTGTGACAAAATAAGAGCCTTAAACGGGAGTTTTTATCTTTTCTCAATTCCTTCGTATTTAAATTGGATTTAAAAAAATGACACCCTGATTTCCATCTGTTCTCTTGAGAGTGCAGTGGTGCTCGGGGGGCAGGAGTGGGAGCAGTTGTTCCCAGCATCTACAGAGGAGCAAGGAGAATGCAAGGAGGGAAGGATCCCATTGGAAGGATACCTATTCCCTTAAAACATTGGAAGCTTGGATGTCCCCTTCCTCCTTGCTGAAAGCTGGAAAGCTGTGTTTCAGATATTACGTTCTTGTAGCACCTAAGCTTTGTCCAAATTTTGCTGAAATCTGTCAGCAAGACAAGAAAAGCCAAAACAGATATATTACCTCTTTAAACAAGCTGTGGCAAAGACTATATTTCCTTTTTTTTTTGGCTTTGCTTTTCCCTTCTCAGTTTCAGGAGTTCAGTAACCTTCCCAAGTGAGAGCTGTGGCCGTACCACACGAACCAACCAGTAAGTTTTCCATTTTAGAACTGACCCAGAGTTTTAAAAAATATCTATAAAGGGTGAAAAGTTTGATTTGTTTGGTATCCTGCTGAAGACATCTCCAGGTCACTGACAATTGCAAAATGTAATTCCTCCAGCCCTGATTGGGTGCCCATAAGGAAGGGTTCTTACTGACAGCATGTCCTGATATTTAATATGAATCAGGTTCTCACAGGTCTCTAATGAAGATTACACGTAAGAAACAGATTGGTTTGCTAACCACATGTGGAGAACTTTCCTCTGGAAGATCACAGTGAGTTTCAGAATATCATAATGAAACAATTATAAGTTTGAGCTACTCAAACTGGCTAGCTGATCCTTGTCCCTGCAGGATTAGTAGGACATGAAAAAATCATTTATTTATAATTATTGAGGGTGTCTGTAGAAAAGAAATTTAAGCAGACTGGATCTGTAATGGATTTAGTTTTAATTTTGCATTAGCATGAAGAAAAGCAAAAATATTAACGTTGGGCTATACTTCTTGAAATAGTTAGATTGTCAATTCTGGTATGAATTTTATTCTGTAAAATTGTCAAAATACACTTTTCTTTAGACAGCTCTGACAGAAGTTATACTTAGAAACTTTTATTTTAGTTCTTAGGAAAATTGCTTAAGAACTTTCCAAGGTTGAAAATAACTCCTACATTTGCCTGAATTTGTCATTTCTATTTGATGCTAATAAGGTTTAAAAAAAAGACTGAAAAGAAACCCATACATTTCTCCATGTAATTTGGAAATGGTTTGCCTTAAAGTTAAAATTATCTGTGTTATGTTACTTTGTCATCACACCAGATGGTAAGAAGAAATAGTAGTCAAGGAAGCATGTCCTAAACTATCCAATAACTGTATGTAAGTCAGTGTACATACAAACCATGAACAACAGCCAAAGGGTTAAATTCAGTCTTTCTCATGGTGGGTGACTGAGTCAGCCTTGATTCAAACACAGCTTTCTCAACTACTGCTTCTTTCTGTGCAATGTGCTAATAACTTCTGAAGTACCCTGGTCTCAAAGGCCTTGCAGTAGGACATGGCCCTAGTTTGAGCTGTCAGCTGCTAGAAATCTGCTTCAGATCCACACAGAGTCCAGGAGTGAAATCCTGGCTGCTCCAAAGTGAAAGATTAGTGCAGCATTTTTTAATATTTTCCTTCATAAGTTGCCACATGTACAGTAATAATCACACCGTCAATGGAAATTAATTAGTGGCAGTGTTTTCAGCATCTCTTTATGCTGTTAATTGCTGACGCCAGAGCAGCTATCAGTACCAAACAGCCCGTGAAACCTTTCCATTTGGTTGACCTTGGTGCTGTTGGAGGAGAAAACTTGAGTGTACTGGCAGACTTTGTGCTTTGCAGTCTTAGACCTTGAACGTTCCCATTACTGCCTAGATAACTGTGTAAAATATCAGTGCTGCTGAAATATAGCATTTTTGCTACTATCTTTACTGTGTCATTGCATAATCTAGCTTTGTATTCAAGAATTTCAAGCCTACATTGTATTTAGTAACATTGATTTCTTTGGTACCTATTTGATCTGCATTTGTAGCAGTGTTTATACTCTCTTTCTTAAAGAGAAGTTAACAAAAAAATTCCTGGCACTGAAATGTAAATGATGAATCCATTGAGAATTAGAGCCTTAACCCTCAGCCACTGGAGTAGGGTGCACACATCTGCTGCTGTGGAAAGGGCGGTTCCTCAGCCACCTCCAGCCATGCTGCCTCCTGCCAGTCGTGTTTCTCTTCACCTTAAGCCTTTTTTTTTTAAATTTATATCAAAGTAAGGTGGGCATGTACTCATGGTCTTATTCTACTCTTTCAAGATACATTATCTGTTGACTGTGCATATCTGTTACTTCCTTCACAACCCATGATGAATGGTTGGGCTCACTCCATCTGTAAATTTAAATGATTTTTAGGGCTGTCCCAAAGAACTTTGCAATTATCTCTTGAGCCAACTCTACAGTGGGAATTTCCAGCTCTTCATAATCTTTCACAGCACCCTTCTAAAAAGCGTGCCTAGAAAAAGAAAGGAAATTTTAATAGGATTTTTAAATATAGTTAATTCAAAGAAGTCCAGCAAGCAAGGCCTAGCTCCATAGGGAGAGGCAACTAAAGCCTTCAGTGCCTAAAGCACAAACAGTGCCTGAATATCCAAGGATCTAGGCTAACTGCCTATCCTCCAAGAACATTCCTGTTGCATTCATAAATATTAAGGTCATCCCCAGGCAGAACTAACTCAGAATTAGTGACAGGTATGCAATGCTTTTGTTTAATACTTGGCTTTAAGGTAATTGCGCAATTCCACACCCATGCGTGCAGCCAGCCTCCGACATCCCGTAGAAGCATCCTGCAGTCATCCTCATCCCAGCTCCTGAACAACACTGGCTCAGCTGTCCAACCCTGCTGCAGGCAGCTCCCTGCGAGGGAGTGGGGCTTTGGTTTGGCCAGCGGGCGATTCTCCCAGCAGGAAAATCAAGGGGTGTGGATGTACATCTGCAGGGCAGCTTGGCAAGGCTGAGGAGAGGCAGGCAGCCAAGGCTTGCTGTGGAGGAAAGAGCAATTACCAGTGAGGGGGAGGAAGGGTTGTACAGCTCCAAGTACAGCACAATCCCAATTTTGGCCAGTAAACATTACGGTAACTGATTATTCTCGCCTATTCTTGCTGTCTTCAGTCCAATGGTAAATGGCATGACAAATCTTTGCTATCTTCCTTAAACAACAGGTTTCCAGATCCTTTCTGTTCAAATGTAAGCCCAAACTGGAAGATTACCTTTTTATGGAAACACCTGGATTTGTTTAAACCTTCTGCATGTGCCACGGAAAACCCACAGAAAGACAGAGGTGCCTTTTCTGCTGTCCTTGCTTCCATGGGCTGCTGTTTCCCATGGTGGGAATTGAAATACTCAACAATAAATGTCTATTGCTGTAACACTTAAATATTTGAAATCAGTTAAGGGAGGATTTTTCATTTGAATGTTACTTTATTTAACTGTTATTAGTTCTGTGGTTTCTAGGTTGCCACATCCTGACCAACAAAATGGTCGGAATTTATTCTGGGCTGTATCATTTCTTGAAGTCTAAGGGATGAAAAGGGATGCTTATCTCCTGTCAAGCTCCTTGGAGAGCTATGAGGAAATGAGCAATAAAAGGTTCTTTGAGGCTCTTTTAACTGTAGTTTATCATCTATTATAGTTACTGATGTGTGGAAACCAACAGAAATACTTTACATGTTTATAGTTACAAAGCCCTTAACAGCTGTAGCTATGAGCTGAGCACTTACAGCTTTTTGAAATGTGTTTTCATAAATATAACATTAAATCATTGTGATTTTGTAAACCAGTTGCCGTAAGAAAACTCCTGAGATAATATGTGGGTTGACCTACTCAGTCAGGGCTGGTTTGTGGGTACTCGCTCTCACTTGTTTTCCAACTCCACCAACAGAGCAACGCAGGAGGTGGGCTTTTTGGGGGCAGGGCTGATTATGGCCAAAATGCACAAAGCAGCACTGCATTTTATTTCACCTTGCTGGATGCTGTGCTGGATGGGAAATCAGGGTGGGGAGAAGGAAACTGGGTGAGTCAAGGGCACTCAGCATAATCAAGGGCTCAGGACTGTGTAAACCTCTTTCCACTCCTTAGGACTGGAGGACACAGCAAATGGCTCTGTATTTCTTTATCCCTGAGGGAGCCAGATCTGGAATTTGCAGAGACTCAGTCCTCAGGAGCACCAGTCAAGTGATTACTATGGAGAGAGCTTTCTGCCCCAGGCTGGCTGGCCCTTCATTCCAATTTTCTGTTCCTCATGGGTCTTTTCATACAATTTTGGGACAGGACTGCACTCTTCTCTGAGTGCATTTCTCCTCTCTGCATTTCTCTTCTCATCTGGCTTGAGTGGACTTCTTGCATCTAATCCTCTCCAATGGAAATGATGAAACTAATAAGCCATTTGGATCCAGTGCAAAGGATGGTACAAAGGGGACTGTTCTCAGCATTGCTGGTTAATAGTACTGCCAAGGGCATGCAATAAAACAAACACATTGAGAACACAGACATGTCAACTCTTGCCTTCTGCGTAAGAAATTCACTCTTTGGCATCCAGACTGCTGTTCACACTATGGTCGAGCCTGCACCATCCACATTTACACTGTAGCAGCCCTGGTATGGGTGAGTGGCTGGTCTGGAAAGTCTGTTCCTCTGCCAGGGATGTTCCCCGGAGGCCCCTGAATGCCCCTGACGTGATCCAGCATGCAGATTTATCCATTGCACACTTGCATGCCTGTCCCTGGCCAAACACGAATCCCATGCACTGGGATTCCAGTAACTCAAGAAGTCTGAGAATATGCAGCAGTAAAACAAACATCAGCCATTCAACTTCCAAAAATTGCATTAAGCCAGAAGAGACAATGTTGTTTCTGAAGGTCTGTTTTAAATCAACCCAAGTATTATTCTGAAGCTAGGGCTATAATTCAGTAAAACTTGATACAATCTTGGAAAGCCATAGAAAGCTTTAGGAAATACCACTGGAAGTCGAGACCTATAGATACAGCAAGAATCTGCATTTTTAAACTAAATAGACATGCCACTTAAACAGTAATTGAAGCACACTGCAGAGGATGAAGGGTTATCTTTTCAACAAAAATCCTTACATTTAGAAGTCTTTGCCTGCATGCAAAAACTGAACCATTTTCCCAATGTTATTTGCAGCCGAAATATTCATATAGAGGAAAGGTACATCCATGCTGCCATGAGAGTGGCTCAGTGATATTGCTGATTGCCATACTTCGGTGATCCTTTAGGCTACCAGAAGGCTGACTTCTAGGATATTCAGCTCTGCAGAGGAGTTTGGAGGATAGGGCGTAAGGTGGAAGAGAGAGGTCTGCCCTCCCTTCAGGGGCTGCTGCTCCTGTTCTAAGGAGAAGAGATTAAAATAATTTGTGACATTTTTGATGAAATGTTACATTTTTTGATTGGCTTTGCCTCCTCTAGAATTTTCTTTAAATGAAACATAGATAACTACATTCTGTCCATTTTGCATAAATATGAATTGAGTTTCACTGCACATTTTACTTGTGAGGGAAGGTGGCTGATGCACAAAAGTTAAATGACTTCATATGTAAGAAAATCTATTTTAGAGCTAGCATTGAAGGACACCAGAGCTGCTTCCCACCTCTCCTGCATCCATTTCTGTCTTGTGTTTCTGCCTAAATGGGAAGGGTAAAAAATCATAGACTCATAGAATTGTTAAATTGGAAAAGACTGGAAAAGCATCGAGTCCAACCATTAGCCTAACACTGCCATGTTCACCAGTAAACCATGTTCCCAAGTGCATATCCACATGGGTTTTTTTTCATGCTTGCAGGGATGGTGATTCTGCCATTTCTTTGGCAGCCTGTTGCAATGTCTGACCACCTGTTCAGTGCAGAAATTTCATTTAATATTACAGAATCAATTAGGTTGGAAAAGACCTATGAGATGATCAAGTCCAACCTATGACCTAACACTGCCAAGTCAACTAGACCATGGCACTGACTCTCCCCTGGTGCAACTTGAGGCCATTTCCTCTTGTCCTGTTACTTGTTATCTGGGAGAAGAGACCGACCCCCACTTTGCTACAACTTCCTTTCAGGTAGTTGTAGGGAGTGATAAGGTCTCCCCTGAGCCTCCTTTTGTCCAGGCTAAACAACCCCAGCTCCTTCAGCTGCTCCTCACCAGACTTGTGCTCCAGACCCTTCACCAGCTCTGTTGCCCTTCTCTGGACATGCTCCATCCACTCAATGTCCTTCCTGAAGTGAGGGGCCCAGGACTGGGCACAGTATATGAGGTGTGTGACCTCACCAGTGCCGATCACTTCCCTGGTCCTGCTGGGCACACACCCTTCTTGGCCACGTGGGCACACTGCTGGCTCACGTTCAGCTGCTGTTGACCAGCACCCACAGGTCCTTTTCTGTTGGGCAGTTTTCCAGCCAATGTTCCCCCAGCCTGTAGCACTGCAGGGCATTGTTGTGACCCAAGCGCAGGACCTGGCACTTGGCCTTGCTGAACCTCATAAAATTGGCCTTGACTCATCAATCCAGCTTGTCTGTATAAAATAAAGCATGACAATTTCTAGTGATACTTGCTTCATAGCTTCTTTCTTATAGACTCAAGATGACATATGAGTAAGATAACCTTCTTGTTTTCATTGAAACATCAGGATGCTATTATTGTTCCTTTAGGCTCCATATTTTTATCATTAAAAACACAGATCTAGACACTACACACATTTTTTGACCTTTTTACCAAACACTGTAATATTATAATTAGATACAGAGCAGGCTTAATGTCTTTGAGGAATCAATATTGTCTTCCTTTTCCTGCACTTTTTTTACAATGCTGATATGACTTTTTCTCTGATTAACTCTTTTAAAATATACAGTGATGTTGATCAGAGTATTTTTGTAAAGAGTTTTTTAATTGAAAACGCTCTACAATGATACAAAACTTCCAATATTTGGATTTGTTACAGCTTTTACAAAAAAAAATTAGCATATCTGAAATTAATTAATAAGCCATAGTTGCTGAAGGAAACTAAAACCAGTCACATGGCATTGACATTTTAATCTCTCCTAGTACTGACTTCATCTTTCATGATATTATTTCCTAGAATTTGGATGCTTTGGTCTAGTGAAGTAATCAATGCAGACTTTGCCCTAAACCTGGAAACATGATGCATATTTTTAATGTGACTACCAAGAACTGACTTAAATGTTTTCTAAGAAAATGTTCAAGACAAACTAAGGGCAACAGATTGTAATAGCCAGAGCTGTCTTCATAAAATCATAAAATGGTCTGGGTTGGAAGGGACCTTAAAGATGTGTCCTCTGCTGTGGACAGAGACACCTTTCACTAGGCCAGATTGCTCAGGGCTCCATCCAATCTGGCCTTCAACACTTCAGGGAGGAGGCATCCACAACTTCTCTGGGCAAACTGATCCAGTGCCTCACCACCCTCACAGTAAAGAATTTTTTCCTCATATGTAATCTAATCTACTCTCTTTTAGTTTCTATTCCCCCTTATCCTGTCACTACACGTCCTTGTAGTCGCTTTCTTGTAGGCTCCCTTCAGGTACTGGAAGGCTACAATTAGGTCACTCTGAAACCTTATTTTTCCAGGCTGAACAAATCCAATTCTCTCAGCCTTTCCTCGTATGAGAGGTGCTCCATCCCTCTAATCATCTTGGTGGCCCTCCCTGGAGTTGCTCCAACAGGTTGATATCCTTGCTGTGCTGGGGACCCCAGAGCTGGATGTCCCATACTGTTTGCAACCCACAATTGATATAATAAAATATCATTGTTATAGGAAGAAAAATCTCCCTTTGTGTAAGAAAAATTATTGATGTAGGACCTCAAAATTCCACAGATTTGAAACTTGCAGTGATATTTCAAAAGAAAATATGGAAAATTAACTTGCGAGATGAATTCTAAGAAATGTGGGTTTTCTGAGAGTGCTGAATGAGATGGTATGAAGAGTTCCGGAGGTTTTGCCTGCTCAGGAGTTGATAGTACATCTGTGTAAATAACCTAACAAAAAAAAAGTCTAATGCCTAACTGGTTTTGCTGCTTGCTTTCTCCTCAGGTTTGCCAGTTTGTTGTATCTGTCAATGGCCTCAATGTTCTCCATGTGGATTACAGGACAGTGAGCAACCTCATCCTGACTGGCCCTCGAACAATTGTGATGGAAGTGATGGAAGAAATGGAGGCCTGAGAAGGCAAAAAACCCTCTTACTGGATATTTTTGTGAGAGAAATGGTGACAACAATGAAGTGACATGAGACAAGGCAGCAGGACGTTGCTGTGTCTAAATAGATGATTTTGCTTTTAGGGGAGGGGACTTTCTTTCATTTAACAATAATAGCACTGGTGATTATGCTAAGATGTGAACAATAGATACCAGCATATTTTCACTACAGACTTCTCTGCCTGACAGAAACAAGATTACGGCCTTTAGATTGTCTGTCCAGCCATGTCTGCATCAGTCAGAATGGTTTCCAACCTAAGAGATTTTGCATATTATCTCATAGTCATCACTGGATCAGAGCACTTCAGGAGGTGAAAGAGCCAAACGCGGTGGGGTCAGTATGTCACAGATGTTTTGCATGACATATTTACATTGGTAAGCATCATCCTGGTGTCCAGCTTTGTCCCTGGAGCATGTGCAGTCACAGTTGCTCTCTCCTTGGGCCGAGGGACAGTTGACTAAATGCTGGCTTGACTGCAATCAAACACAAACGAACTGCAAATGCATGAAAAAAAGGTGTCTGTGCTCTGTAGATGATACTCTGGCCTGAATGTTTGGGCCTAACTGAATACACGGGTTAGTCTAGAAAGAAAATGGAAAAACGTGTGGTACTTTTACAAAATCTGCCTTTGAAAATTGGTCTTTTGGTTTCAATGCCTGCACACTGGTTTAGGTTCTTGAGTATAAGATATTGATTTTGAGGTTTTTTCCATATCTGTAAGTGAAAGGTGCCTCAGGCTTGCTGTTCATCACTTTGGAGAAATTTTGGACACCTTTATTCCTAAAAGAAGAATATTTGGCAGGTTGCAGTGGAAAATTCACAGTGTTAGCATTAGGAATGATACATCCACATGCTCCCCTAGCAAAAGTACACTTCAAATTGAAGCAACGTACTTGAATGTACATTAAGCTTGTCAGCACTTTCCAATCATCTGATGTTTTGCAAAGAACCAACTTGCCACATGAGCTGCATTTGACACTGTTACTAAAACATTGTATTTAACTGACTCTTACTCTTTTTCAAACAGTAGGGTTTCTTCATTGATTAAAAAAACATTTATACAAATTCCGTATTCTGCAGTTAGGTGACTCCTCAGCTCAATGACAAGGGGACTGCATGGATTTTCTTTGGTCTTTGAATGGAATAAATACATTCTTCTCCACAAAATTATAAATGTATTTTGCAGACTTTCTCTGCTGTCTAAATTTTACAATTAAAGCTTAACTTTCTGTATGCGCATACCACAAATCATTCAATTACGGGGTGGGGAAAGTATTTTTTCCTCAAATAATGTTGAAATATGTTTTGTATTAAAAATTGTTCTCACTAAATAAATTGCTCTTTCAGTATGTTTTTCACTTACTCAAACACTTTTACATCAGAGATACAGCAAGTCTTCAAAATCACATGTGCCTGCAACTTTGTAGGTAGAAGTCCCTGTGTTTTTTGTTCCTGATACGTTATATCTGTGGTTGATTTTTCACCATGAAAACTTCTCATATTCCTCTAATATGCAGCAGTGCAGAGAGGTATGAAACTGCACCTGCTGACTTGATATTAACCAGGCAAAGACTGTTTGGAGGATTTGTTCACACTATCATCTGCTATGACAGTTGTTTGTCCCAATTGTACCTCACAAAATTTTGTAACGTATGTATAACCCAGGTTACCTTCTGCAGTTCATCTAAACTGAACAGTTGGGCACATAATGATACATGAGACTGTAACAACTGTCAATGGTATCCACTTGGAACAGTTGGAAAAAATAATTCCAGAAATGTTTCAGTGTGCTACAAGTTTTTTGATTTTGTGAATCCAGGAATGATTCCTGCCCCCCCCCGGCTTGTTTTGGTGGCTTGAGTGGTATATACTTTGTACCCCTTTAAAGTATAAATTCTGCATGTTAGGCTAAGTTAAATATTAAAATGTAAAGGATTTTCTTAGCAAAATGCTAATGATTCTCTCTAATGCCATTGTGGATTCTTCTGTATTACATCTCTTGCCTTAGTTAATATTCTGCTACAAGTTCTCTGTAGCTTACAGATAATTAAGAAACTGGGTCAGAATTGGGCTTAATAATGCATTACAGAGTGCACTTTAGACTGGAGCAAAAAGAGTGGGAATGGGGGCAGGGAAAAATCTGTGCATTTCACTGTGTTACAGATTGAAGATGGCATCTTGATTTGCAAAATACATTAGTCTCTATCGCAACTTGAGCACGGCTACTTGCCCACTTTTAATGGGGATTTCCATATGGTGTTCTCAACTTGATTGGCAATCCGGATTTTAATTAATTCTTTCCCTCTTCAATGTGACAAAGGTATTCAAATTATCTCTGCAATGAAATTTTGTATTTTTGAAAAAAGAATGCAAAGTAAACAATTAAGCTATGTGATGTATCATTTCCAATTAAGTTGCAGTTTGTCTGCACACAGTGCTGCATATGCTCCAAGACATCCCACAGGAGTCAGTGTCAAACTCTCATGCACTTCAGAGGGCATAGAATTTTGAATATAACAGAGCACCTTGCTTCCTGCAAAGTGCCAGGGGAAATGTAAGATTATTCACAGAAGTGAGGCATTTCAAGAGATGCATGAATATCACAGTGTGGACTGAAGCAAGAAACTAGAAAAGGAAAAAAACCCTGGCATCAGCTGTAATAGCTTCATTAAAAAGACAGGCATTTTTGTAAGTCTCACTCTGTTACGTGATCGCATTTTTGGTTGCTATAGATCTTGTAGATCCTCTAATAAATCTTTAAGCCATAATAATACAGATTAGTGCCACCTCTCTGCACATGTACATTTGCAAATCATTTATGAAACATCTTCAAGCAATATAATATTTAATTTAATTCAAGTAGCCTTTAAGATAATTGGAGCATTAAATCAGGGCAATATTTCTCATATTTTTCTTCTGCTATATTTCCTACAAGATACATTATATTTATTATCTTCATCAAGATTAAATATCATATGTATAGAATTGAACACAACTGTTTCCACAGCCAGTCCCATAGAAGGCATTTCGTTCATGAAATGATGCAATAAACCACTTCAGGTGTATCAGAATTTAATTCTCTGAATTCCGGTCTCCATAGAAGCTGAAAATAAAATTTTCAGAAAAAGACACAGTGGTGTCATGGCAACATCTGAAATACCAGGGGGTCTGTCCTGCTATACCCTGTTCTGTGAGATTACCTTCAGGAAGAGGTTTGGGAGGAAGAAGTCGTGCAGCAGGACTGCTTCTTTTGGTGTTTTTCTTTGTTTTTTGGTTATATGCTCACTGATAATCACAGAGAGCTAGGGATATGTCAAATGCTGTCCCACAATTAGTGGTTTAATGGTCAGCAGGTCGCCTTAGCACAGTCTAGATCTCTAAGAAAATTGCCCCAATGTAGTTCAGAGAATAACATGAGATCTGAATTTGGGCACGGGGGTGCAGGCTTAGTTGTGCCTCTTGGCCTTAGGACCAGAGAACAATCCTAATTTTATGTACTAACATAGACATGGCCAAAGAGAATAGTCTGAGGATTACGAAGAAGAGGCAACTGACTTCTGCGCTAACAGCTGTAATGCATGGAGACTTCCTTTTCCCTATGGATGGAAAGAGAATGATCAAATTATGGGGTAATACTCTAATAATTTCAGACAATGCTTGGAATTAAATACTAATTTTAAATGTTAATTTTGCTAAATAAGTATTATTCTAATTTTAGAGACAGGAAAAGTGAGACAATATGTTTTGCAAAAATGTTTGCCTAATGCAAGACAGACCAAGAAATCAATTGTTGCAATTATGAGTATTTTCTTCCCAGTGTATAATTAGAATTAGACCACTTGCGTAAGTAAAAAAGCATGTGTATGTCACATGTATAAGTACAGCTAGATCACACCAGTCTTCAAACAAAGTGAGAGAACTTCTAATCTTTTACAATGAAACTGCCATTAAAGGTTTCCATAAACCACCCTTTTTAAATTTGTCTTTCTTTATCTGGTGAGTGATGTGACTTACATTTTTCACTTATATGTGTTACTTATAAAACCAGAAATAGTAACTTCCAATGCAGTAATTTCCTTTGTATACACACAGTGCAGATAAAAATACCATTAATGTCCTAGAGAGGCTGAGTGATTTTAAACCATTAACTTTTTCTACAAACTTCTACATAAATAAATATTTATACATTAATTTTTAGAAGGAGCCATTAATGTAACAGGGAATTTAAGAATGTCAAAGGATATCACAGGAGTCAGTGATACAACTAATTTATACTATAAAGGCAGTGTTTCATGTTTAGTTACTTAGTCTTTGTGCTTGCAGTTCCTCAGGAAAACTCAGAAATATTCAGAAGGGAATAGCTGTAACTATCAAACTGAATGTCCTCTAGAAAAATGGCTGTTGTTTTGCAGTTAGGTATCCATTCTCATATTGGCCATGGGAGCTGTGAATTTCCAGTACTGTTGAAACTCAAATTTCATAAACACACACTTGAAATTAAATGTTTAGCTTTAAGAGCACATGTTTGAAGCAGACATTGTACTCTAGGAAGTGCAAATCATTGTAATGCCTCTTATACAAAAATGCTGCCACATACCCATAGGTATCCTATGTCAAAGTAGCTCTTGCTGAACTTGGAGTACAACAGTTGCCTACTGGTTTCTGTATGGCTTTATCAAATAATAATAATTTCTTTTCAGAATTTGCAGTTGATTTGCAGAGGAAAATTCTCTTTTTATGTGCAACTTCCCACTTCTGTTCCTAAGGCACTTAGGTCCAGAGACATTGTACAAGCTGGTCACTAGACCATGGTAGAGAGATAGCCATTGGTATACTGACCACTTCAAAGAGTCCTTTACATCATGCCTGAGCAGCTGAACACCTCCTCTCCTGAGAAGTGCTCCCACTGCTCCTGCTGCTGCTCCTGCTGCATGCACCCAAGCAGGCCAAACTGGGAAACACTGGTCTAAAGGACAGTCCGTGCCCACCAGACTGTTTTGCGTTTACCAGTGATTTATAGATATATTTAATTTTCTTTCCCATTCTTCAACTTCTTTTGCCACATAGTTAGTAATGGTCCTGCTTTCTGCTTCCAGTTCAAAAATTGATTCTGGAAGATCTTGATGATCCTGCTTTTTTTGTATTTTTACTAGTCTGTTTTTGAATGTCTCTTTATTATGATGACCATCACTAGCTTTTCATAAATTAGCAGTGCTTATTTATCAAGTCTAAGATTTCAGGAAAACAGGTGAACTGGCTGCTGCTTTACTATCAAATGTTAACTCACACATAAAAAAAGCCTTGCGGTAAGAGAACAGAATAAGACTAAGTTATCATAATGATGGAATAAAATTCATTTGAGATAAAAAATGCCACCACATCTATTAATAACAAACCTGCATATGATTCATAACACAGTATGGGTCATAGCTTTCATGGACTTTCTCAGATTATGAGAGAAAAGATGAGGGACCTCCAAAGAGTGGGTTTTCTTTTGACCTTCTGGATAAGCTACCAGACACTTCCTTCCATCACTTACTGGCTGTAGCACAGCCTCCCAACCATAGCTGGGTTTAGAACCACATAAACTCATGTCTACACTGCTGACTGTAAATGACTGGAGACTTCAATAAATCCATTTTATGCTTTCCTCTTCAGGTTTTAGAGTTTGTTTTATTAAACAGAAAAACAATTTCTCCATCTATACAATTAAGAAATGCCTCTGAAGAAATGCTCCTTTCCCCCCCTTATGTTTCTGGTGGAATGTGTGATGAACAGAAATCATACTTTTCTGTTTGTACCCAAGCATGACTCAGGGAATACTTGTTCTTACCTGCAATTCTCAGGAATCATAGAATCATGGAATGAGCTGGGTTGGAAGGGACCTCCGAGATCATCAAGTCCAACCCTTGATCCACTACCACCATGGTTACTAGACCATGGCACTAAGTGCCACATCCAGCCTTATCTTAAAAACCTCCAGGGACAGAGAATCCACCACTTCCCTGGGCAGCCCATTCCAATGTCTGATCACCCTCTCTGTAAAGAAATTCTTCCTAATATCTAACCTAAACCTCCCCTGGCACAGCTTAAGACCATGCTGTCTTGTCTTACTGATAGTTGCCTGGGAGAAGAGACCAACCCCCACCTGGCTACAACCTCCTTTTAGGTAGTTGTAGAGAGTGATGAGGTCTCCCCTGAACCTCCTCTTCTCCAGGCTAAACAGCCCCAGCTGCCTCAGCCTCTCCTCATAGGACTTATGCTCGAGTCCCTTCACCAACCTTGCCCTCCTCTGGACCTGCTTCAGCACCTCAATGTCCTTCCTGAACTGAGGGGCCCAGAACTGGACACAGTACTTGAGGTGTGGCCTCACCAGCGCTGAGTACAGGGGAAGAATCACTTCTCTGGTCCTGCTGGCCACACTGTTCCTGATCCAGGCCAGGATGCCATTGGCCTCCTTGGCCACCTGGGCACACTGCTGGCTCGTGTTCAGCTTCCTGTCAATCCAAACTCCCAGGTCCCTTTCTGCCTGGCTGCTCTCCAGCCACTCTGTCCCCAGCCTGTAGCACTGCAGGGGGTTGTTGTAGCCAAAGTGGAGGACTCAGCATTTGGCCTTGTTGAACCTCATCTCGTTGGAATCAGCCCAACTCTCCAACCTGTCCAGGTCCCTCTGCAGAGCCCTCCTGCCTTCCAGCTGATCGACACTCCCCCCCAACTTATTGTCATCTGCAAATTTGCTGATGGTGGACTCAATGCCCTCATCTAAATCATCAATAGAGGTATTAAACAGAACTGGGCCCAACACTGATCCCTGGGGGACACCACTAGTGACCGGCCGCCAACTGGATGCAGCACCGTTCACCACCACTCTCTGGGCCCGGCCCTCCAGCCAGTCCCTAACCCAGCACAGAGTGCCCCTGTCTAAGCCATGGGCAGCAGCTTTTTCAGGAGTATGCTGTGGGAGACAATGTCAAAGCCTTTGCTGAAGTCCAGGTAGACACATCTACAGCCTTCCCCTCATCCACCAGGCGGGTCACCTGATCATAAAAGGAGATCAGGTTGGTCAGACAGGACCAGCCCCTCCTAAATCCGTGCTGGTTGGGTTTGATCCCTTGTCAGAGGAAAACCTCCTCTGAGCCTCCCTGGGAAAATATTACTTGAGCAAAACCTTCAGTATGATGCCTATTATTATGTTGCTGGAAAATATATAGTATGTACAAACTCTTATTTAAAAAAAAGCAAAACCAAAAAAACAAGTTAGTTTGTATTAAAATTCTGGTTAATGATTTTAAAGTAGAAGCAAAACAAATGTAGCCCCCAGAAGAGCATCCATTCTGCAGGTGCAGTGATGGGGTGTAGTGTGGAAAGGCTCTGTCATAGAGCATGGAATAGTTTGGGTTGGAAGGGAGGGACCTTAAAGATCACAGAATCACAGAATCACAGAATATGCCGAGTTGGAAGGGACCCACCGAGTCCTACTCCTGGCCCTGCATGGGATCATGTCCCTGAGAGTATCATTCAAATGCTTCTTGAACTCTGTCAGGCTTGGTGCTGTGACTGCTTCTCTGGGGAGCCTGTTCCAGTGCCCAACCACCCTCTGGGGAAAGAACCTCTTTCTAATATCCAACCTGAAACTCCCCTGACACAACTTCAGGCTATTTCCTCACGTCCTGTCACTGGGCATCACAGAGAAGAGATCAGTGTCTGCCCCTCCTCTTCCCCTCACAAGGAAGTTGTAACTGCAAAGAGGTTTCCCCTCAGTCTTGTCTTCTCCAGGCTGAACAGACCAAGTGACCTCAGCCGCTCCTCATACGGCTTACCCTCAAGGCCCTTCACCATCTTCATTTCCCTCCTTTGGACACTCTGTAATAGCTCAATGTCTTTTTTACATTGTGGTGCCCAAAACTGCCACAATATTCAAGGTGAGGTCGCTCCAGTGCAGAGCAGAGCGGGACAATCCCCTCCCTCGACTGGCTGGTGATGCTTTGCCTGATGCCCCCCAGGACACGGTTGGCCCTCCTGGCTGCCAGGGCACTGCTGACTCATATTCAACTTGCCATCGACCAGAACCCGTGCCATGGGCAGGGACACCTTCCACCACACCAGGTTGCTCAGTGCCTCATCCAGCCTGGCCTTGAACACTGACAGGGATGGGACACTCTCATAATGTCCTGTTAAGTTTCTTAATAGCATCACTGAAAGAAAAAATATGTTGTACTTTTATGAGTAAATTTACAATTAATGTTCTTAACCCTGTCTTCTCAATAAGAACAAAGTTGTAACTAACGCTTTTGCTTTTAAGAACATTCAAGCATAGAACGCAGTACATAAGAACGTAGTAAAGATATACATTTGTTTGTGAAATATCTCAGTTTCAAATATAACAAACTTCCCAAAGGAAACACATCCTCTAAAGAAAAAGATTTTAATTTACTTTATGAGGTAATTAAATTTTTTTTCATATCTTCTATTTATAAAATATTTATATATATGTGCAAACATTGTATCAACTAAAAATAAATATACATGCAGGCTTGACTGAACAACTGTTTTGTCAATGGAGTCCATGAATGGGGTTAAACTAAGCTCTTCATGTTTATTAGCAAAAGTTTAATTAAGCGTGATGTTGAGCAAAGCCTGGGAAATATTAAGTGATTACACTCAGAAGAAGTGCTTAGTAGGTTGCAGGATCAGGAATCCATTTAATTTCTGTTCTCAACGTGCCCTAACAGCCTGCAAAGCATTTCTGGAAACATAATAAGATTTTCTTAAAACTCATTTAAAAATTGCAGATGGAATGTACTAGCTTTTATGGGTTAACTTGTAAAGGAAGAAACATGAATGTATTTAAGATCTTAATGTTACATTTTCCTGTTGCCTGTTTTGTTTTGTAAGTGTTTTCAGCTCAACTGCTTTTTGAAGATGACTTACTGCACCCTTTTGTTTGTTACTACAGTTGGGAAGTGTGTGTGCTTAGTTTGTTTTGCCAGAATAAACAAGACCCTGTTGGATATTAAAGAATTCAATATTTCAATTTCTATTACACTCTATCAGACAAATCATCTATTACAAAACATGCTTAAAAGATGCATTTACAAAATGGTGCTGAGTTACTTTCTTAAATGTTTGATTTTCATGATAAAATGTGTGTTACACTTTTCAAATTTTGTTTCATTATTCATTGTACATGATTGTATTATTGTTCATTCTCCTAAAAGATTATTTTCTGGGGGTTATTGCTTCACCTTCCTTATAGCAGCATCCATATTCAATTCCAGAGACCATTTAAATATAAATCCCCTTGACCTTACCTCCTACATATTTAGAGAATAAAAAAAAAATCATCTCTTCTGGTTCAGAAATTGTAATTTGGAAGATGAAGGCACAAAAAACATTTACCTTAACTCTCACTGATGACTGTTTCTTTTGCAAAAACCAGACAATGCTGTCTAATGTGCAATGCTTCAGGAAGTCATATAATACAGGAATTAAAACTTTATGATTGGGACCAAATTGTCCACATTTTAAAGGCTCTTTGATGATACCCTTTTCCAGTAGTTATCATGATTAACTCCTAACAATGGGCTTGTGATTGCAAAGATGACCTTTGGAACATGGGTTAATGCAGTGCTCTTTTCCCAGAAATGAAGATAGTCTGAAAAAAACATCACAGCAGGGTGATGGCATCTACTTCCACTTATCTAATTGGAATCTGAGCTCAGAAACCAGGGGCTTGGCTCTGTGGCATACACATAAATGTCAAGTGCCATCGAAGATGCTTTTAGGGCATTTGAGACATTCTTATGTAGAAGAGAGGGCCTTCAGGGAAGCCCATTACCTCTCAAAATCACATCTAAAGACTAAGTCCCAGAGGGTGTCTTAAATACTGTAGGATAGTTCAAATTGCATTAGACACCTACGTATGAACAACTGAATGACATCCATAATAACTACCACTTAAATTCAGCCAATTCAATTGTCTCACTGCTGGTAATTTTTCAGAGCGACCCAGCTGTATATTCAATTAGCACTGTTGATGGAAAAGAACATCCTGGCTGTCCAGCCAGTTCTCTGAGGAGTTGCTGCACACTTGTATCACACAGAACCGACTGTGATGGTGTGCTAATATTAAATGTCCCAAGAAATGTGGCTCCTTTTCCTTCCATCTTGTGCTTTTTGTCAAGACGCAAAGTGGCCTCTCACCCAAAGATCTCTTTGTTTCTGAATTTTCTATTGCCAGTCAAGGGGACCAGAGCCATTTCTCAGCTGAGCTCTAATCTGCAAATAAAAATGATAATATATAATTACTTTTGGCATGTTTCCTGTTTTTTGGGTGTTACAGTTTTTAAGCTGTCCTGAAAAGCATTAATTTCACCCAAGGAGACACAGAAAGGCAGCAACTGCTCCCATTAGGGAAGTGGGATCATCAGAAGGAGTAGCAGCTACATCAGTCAGAGAAGATGAGAACAGAGGCAGAAGCAGCTGAGTATTTCCACATAAACCTGAGTTTTATTGCACTGGTTGCAATATGACAGGTATTGTAGCTCTTGGGTGTCTTGAGGTATTTATATTCTGCCCACACACTTCAGTGATGGCTTTCCCTACTATGTTTCTTATACCACAGTCAGTCCCATCTCAGTGTTTGACATCTCAGCTCTTGGTGCAAGGGCAGTTTCTGCTCACCCCCTGTAGCAGAAGGGGGCAGAGGCAGTGTCCAAAAACAAATAAGGAATTCAAAGTGAAATTTATAAATCATTTAGGTGCAGACACAAAAATAAATTCACTTAAAAATACCTGTTAACCCACACAGGTGTTTAGAAGGCCACTGGCATTGAAGATTTCACCACCAGTTAGCTAATGTGTTGTAACTGTAGCCTTATTAGCTGGCTTATGGTGTTCATCATGTTCATGTTCTTCATGGCTTTTCAGCTCAGGGTCCCCCACTTCCAACATCCACCATTCTCCAAGTGCCACCAAATGAGATCCAACACAAAATCCACGTGGATGACCTGGATATTTAAGGCCATCATGGAAGCCTGAAGAGGAGCAGAGCAGAAACCCAGTCTCTTAAGACCTTGGACAGTTTGCAGCCTGCAGGACAACTCTTCGGAGGGGAAGCAAGGCACACCCCCCTCAACACAAAAGACAGCAATCCCCTGTATTGACTGCAACCCAGACTCCATGGCTGTAGAAAAATATTTCCCTTTATGTATTTTGAATCTTCTGTAGTCATGAATTTGTTATTTGCAACTTTGTATGTCCAGTTTTGGCAGATTCTTGTCAGCAGTATGCCAGGAGACACGTACACTCAACCTGCAAGTTCCTCAGCTCCACAGTCCCCTTCAAGCTCCTCCCCAAGCTCTGCTTCCTCCCAGCCTCCGCTTCCTCCCAGCCTCTCCCCGTGAGAGGCTCCCTCTGCAGCAAGCCCCAGTGCGAAGCTCCACAGGAGCTTGCCGAGGGCTGGATCAGGCCCTGGTCCCCGGGCGCTGTGGAACGTGTGGGAGGATGTGGAGGCCAAGCCTCGCACTGCCTTGCGCAACCTCCCCGTGCAGCCAGAGCCGTGTTTACCCAAGCAAAGCCACAAGAACAGCCTGTGGTTTGTAGAGAAGGCGGTTGTACAAAACACCCTCAGCAGCATGTTCAGTTCTGGGCTTGATTTGTCCGGCACATTCCCGCCTGTCACTAAAAGCAAGCACCGGGAAGCCTTTTCAAAGGAATAACTTCGTAGCTAAACCATGAGTATTGCTACAGCTCATACAATATTTTTCAGTACAATAATATGAGTGGGAATTTGTAAGTAAATATGACAGGTTAACATCTTTTGAACTATGACAATTGTAAAATGTGGGTTTCACTCTTGCAAAAAGATTGCAAGTTATGAAGAGTTCAGATGTTTAATGTTACCTTCATTAATAATTCTAATTTTGTTACTGACATTAATCATTAAGTCCTAGAAATCTTACACACTCACTAAGCAAGTGAAGAAAATCAACACCAGTTTAACAAATAGTGCTGAAAATTGTTTGAGAATGCAGTTAGGCAAATAACAATAGTGATTATAAAAGTTTCTGGTCAGCTTCTGTTTTATTTACTCACTCGAAAATCAGGAATAATTCCATTAAGTGTACAAAAATGCCACCTGACTACAAGATTAGAAACAAAATCACAATCTGACTTCTTACTGGCAGGCTGATTTTAACAGCAGGAAGATAAGACAACTAATATTTAGGAAGTTATTTTGTAAATCTGAACGAGACTTGACCACCAAATGCAGCCTTGGTTTAAAAAAGAAATACTACTGAACGTGAGAAGCACAGATTTGACTAAGATGGTTCCCTAAATCGCTCTAGAAAAAAAAGTCAACAAAACCTGGAGTGGATTATCCTTGTGTCCATACACACTGATACATGAGTTAGTGATTCAGCATCACTAAGGCACCAAGTCAGGCACTTGTTTTAATGGGCCACTTTCAGTGTGGCACACTAGGCTCTCACCTGTGAACCCAGAAATAAGCCACAGCACTGCATTATTACAGTGTTACTCTGCTGGGAAAATTTTATATCCTATGAAAGATTTTATGTTTCATGAGGAAAATTTTTGAAAATGAACAGAATATACATAGCAATCTGAACTTACTTGTCTTATGAATGTAATACTTTCTGAACATGGCAAATGGCCATAGGCGGATTTTTTTTTAAAGATAAAATGTAGTAAGAATGTAACACAATGGAGAAACAAAGCTGTTCTTCATTTTTTTTCCAGTTATTTCTTTTTTCTTTAGTGTGCAGATAGTAACTACAGAAGTCTTTAAAAATATCAGCAGATATAATGCAAAGAAAATGAACTTCAGACTGCAAAGAAAGGCAGATTTTAGGAAATGTAGCTTTATGCTTCACAACTGATGCCAGTAACAAAATGCCTGTTCCTCTTTCTCTGATACAGTACAGAAGCAGCTAATGGACAGACATCTAGATGGTTCTGCATCACCTGGTGGAGAACTGCTCAAAGAGAGCTCCTGTGTGTGAGAGTTGAGCCAGAAGATTACAGAATTTCGAAGATGCTTATAGCTCACTTTGAAATAAGCTGATCGTATTCTCTCTTTTCCCCACCAGTGAATGGGTCCAATGCAGAATTATTTTACTGAGGAAAGGTCATTGTCCAAAACCGCACTCTCCTGTTCAGCTTCCCAGACTTTCCAGGTTGGCAGCCTGAACAGTGACAGAGTGCAGGGTAGACGAGAGGGGGAGCCTTCCAAAAATTAGTATCAGTCACAGAATAGTCTGACTCCCCCATGGAGAGCTACCTGTGCTATATGTGAGACAGGAAGGCAAGGTATTCCTTCAGCTGGCTTTGGGAAAAAAGATAAAATAGGATTGTGATGCATCTTGATGTAGTTGAACTGCTGTCTAATTGTTTGTGTACTCAGTCTTTTCCACAGGCTAATATTAGCTCTAACAAAACAGCATATGCAAAAGCAATATGAACATACGGTCTGTTACTACAAGGACTCACATGCTCGCTTCTCAGTACAAAAGCATTCAGAGCTTCCAGATTCTAAGGACTAATTCTCCAGATCAAATGTTGCTATTTGAAGGGACAGATTGGCTGATGGACCAAACAGCAGAAACTCCTTTCCAAGTGCTGGACAATAACAACAATAATAGATTTATGATTAAATAATATTTTTATTATTACCAACAACATTGTGAAATGCCCAGTGGTCTAAAGTAGGTGTTTTGGCTATTCTTCCAAGACTGCAAACCTCAGGACAGAGATTTTGATTCTGTAAGATAGTGAAGAACATGTACTATTCCATTGTTATCTCTGAAGATTATGCTGTAAGAAACACTGTGTAAGAAACAAGACATTATTTTCATCAGAGCCTTGTAACCTGTCTGACCTTAGGCACTGTGTTAATTTAAACAAATCATAGACAAACTTTTTTCTGTGTACTGCAAGATAAAGAACTTTACTGTGGCCAATGCCAATACTACAAGGACATTTAATCTAGAATTCATGAAGGTTGCCACTCGTAAATTAAAGATTACAATAGGATCCAAACAAAAAAAAAATATAAAGGAAACTGCAAAAAAACAATGACATGGGGATTACAGTGCTAGGTCAAGAAGCCTGAGGTGAGAAGTCAATCACTACAGTTTAATAAACAAATACTAGAAAATGGTGGACTCACGGATGGAGTGTTGCCAAATGTCCTGTTCTTACCTGAGTTTTGTGAAAAAAATAATTGAGGTGATGTTCAGGGCCAGATTCAGATGATGCAAAAAGTTTAACAATAGCATAAAATACAGAATCTGAGTGTTGAGAGTGAGGGAAAGAAAAAAAGAAAAAGGGCTAACCCAAAAGCTTTTGAGATGTTATCTGCTTTTTGTGGTTGTAAACTACTGCCTCTCCTTTTTTCCGCTTTCTCATTCTTTGTCACAATACCCTATAATTCTTTATGTTATCAGATCAATCACTTTGGAGCATAATTACTGCTGGCTATTTGTTTAAGGCTAGTTTATACACTTGCTTTCCTCCTGTGTGATTTCCTGTTATTTTTTTGCTTTATATTTAAGGTGCTTAAATCATGTTCAGTGGGAAGTGTCCAAGCACTTCCTGGGTGCACATGCAACACAAAGCTAATTCTGCAACAGATGCAGGGCAGAACCAGAACAGCCTCCTTCTTCTCTTTATCACAGCAATTCTTGGCAAACCAAATGACAATCTGAGTCGTAGGGACAGCTCATTGAAGACAGTCACACGTACTCTTGCACTGCAGGTATCACTCTATGACTTTAGCTGTAACCCTGAGCAGCACCACAGTCCATCCCATGGCAGCACCTTTTTCTCCATGGAGGAGTTTCATATGAGCTGGCTTTGGCTGAGCAGAACCCTTCTGCACAGAAGCAGAGTAATACAGGTCTTTACAGCTGATAATTTCTTGACTCTTACAATGTAGACCAAAGGGTTGTGTTTCAGCAGACACAGTACTTGAATTTGGATCTTCGGAAGCTCAAAAGATAGAGGTTTGCAAATACACAGAAGAGATATTTGTCCAAGACTGCCCCCCTCTGTTATTGTTTCACAGCTGAAAAAAATGTTTCTAACTGCTGTAAATTCTTCTTCTCATACCTGATAAAGTGAGATTTCCAGTATACTGATTTTTAGTACAGATATTTATTGGAAAAAGTACTGACAGTTAAATGCCCCTGAAATATAAATATGGAAGGCATACTCAGTTTCTTCAGTGAGTATTTGAGTGGGGGTAATTTTATTAAGCTGATTGCAGCAAATAAAAATATAAATATTTCTCTTGGCTTTCTCTATTCACATTTTTATTACTCTGAGACACAAGTAACAAAAATTTTTTTGCCTTTTCTTTGGCAAATGCAAATCACAGTACCATTTCTCTTTAATAAAATTTCTGCTAAAGTCAATTCAATATTTTATTCATGGAAAGCTAACTTTATAAGTTTAACATATGCTTAAACAAATATTTGAAAACTAAGTCTATTCCTGAAAATTCCAATCGTAACACTTAAAAATGTGTAGGGCAACAAAGTACCCACCTCTGACTTTCATCATCCACTTCAAATCCCTTAAAGCCAAAGCAGCAAAGAGAACCAGGCTGCTTAAAACTGAACAAAGGAAACAGTTTAGATGAATAAAATTTGTGAGCAATATGAAGTACTGTCTTAAAGGAGAGAGTTGTTTGGGTGTCTGTTCAGTGGCATAAAAAATCCTATGTGTTGTCATGTGATATTATTCTAGGACAAATCTTAATTATTTTTCAGAGTCTAATGAATAGATATGCTTTTCTAAAAATTGCAAATTAGAAAAATGGAAAATTCAATTTTTCAGTAATCTACAAGATGGAAA
Source organism: Neopelma chrysocephalum (assembly GCF_003984885.1). Classification (NCBI taxonomy): domain Eukaryota; kingdom Metazoa; phylum Chordata; class Aves; order Passeriformes; family Pipridae; genus Neopelma; species Neopelma chrysocephalum. Next base: position 4,623,172 of record NW_020897725.1, read on the forward strand.
GACAGATCATTGAACAGCACTTAATCAATCTTGTTCCTCATGTCAAACATGTACTAGAAAAGTTCTTAAAGTAGATCGAGGCAGACCCGAGGTGTGTAATTACAGTGTTCAAGGGTGTGTAGGGTAGGAGCTCAGAGCAGAAGCTCAGTAGGAAATGGACAAGAAACTCTGCTTCTTTTAGGTAATAGCTTAAGATATGTGCTATTTGGAAAAGAATTCTTCCTTGTTCCAGACATCTCTTGCATTCATTACTCACAGTATTTATTACAGAGACCACCATGGTATAGCTTCCAGCACTTACTGGGTTTAAATATTCATTTCAGCCAGGATTTCATTCCAAAGAAAATTACTTCTTGCACAGCCAGCCAGAATCTGTAGCTCTTTTGCTTATTCAGTAAAAAAATGGGGGAATCCTTCCCTTACTGTGTTACACTGTACCATTGGTGGGCTGCAACTTAGTCTGCGCTGCAGCATACTCCAGAGACAGCTTTTGCCAGGCGAATGTTGTATTTGTACCTACCTATTTCCAGGTGCTGGTAGATCCAAACATCACAAAGTCTAGTCTTTCCTCTTTACTCAGGGCACCCTACCTCCATGCTGGCAGTGTCCCAGGGCCTGCCCACCAGATTCAGCGCTCTCTCAGGATGGTTGATGAAGTCTCAGCATGTAGCCTGGGAGCAAATAGGAGCAGTGATCACAGATTTTGCACTTTGACTGCAATCTTTAGTAATGTTTTTTCCCAAAACTTACTCACAGACGCACTGATGAGGCATGGGCTAAATAAGTGGACAGTGATGTGATTTGAAAACTGGCTGAATTTCTGGGCTCAAGGGGTTCTGATCAGCAGCATGAAGTCCAACTGGAGGTCAGTCACTGGAGATGTACCCCAGGGGTTGATACTGGCCCCAGTACTGTTTTTGACTCTTCATTACTGGACTGGTCAATGGTGGAGAATGCACTTTGAACCAGTTTGCAGATAGCAAAAAACCTGGGAGGAGTGTCTGATGCATAAGAAGATTCTGATATCATTCGGAGCACCCTCAGCAGGAGAAACAGCAAAATAGGAACATCATGAAAATCAGCAAAAGGATTTGCAAGCTCCTGCCCTTAGGGAGGAATAACCTCAGACACTAGTACACATTGGTGGCTGACTGACTTTGCAAAAAAGGCCCTGGGGTGGTGGACACAGCTGCTGATGAGCCAGGAATGTGCCCTTGCAGCAAAAAAGGCAAACAGCCTCATGGCCTGCATGGGGAAGAGCGCTGACAGAAGGCTGAGGGAGATGTTCTTTCCCCTCTACTCAATCCTGGCAAGACTGCATCTGGATGCTGGGCCAAGTACTGAAGTGAGTCCAGTGAAAGACTATGAAGATGGTTAAGGGCTTAGAGCATCTCTCATAAAGAGAAGGCTCAGGGAGATCTTATCCATATGGATAAATAAATAACTGATGGGAGGGAATGAAGAGAGAGCCAGACTCTTCTCCTTGTACCAAGCAACAGGGTGAAAGGCAACGGATACAAATTGAAGCACATTAAATTCCATCTGAGTGCAAGAAAACATTTGTGTTTTGGCTTTTTTTTTTTCTTCATTGTGAAAGTGGTCAAATATTGGAGTAGGTCACCCAGAGAGGCTGTGGAGTCTCCATTCTTGGAGATACTCGTAACTCAACTTGACATAGCCCTGGTCAACCTGCTCTAGCTGACCCTCCTTGAACAGAGTGGGGCTGGATTAGATGTTCTCCAGAGGTGCCTTCCAAAAATTCTGCGATCCCACGTAATGCTCATGGGTCCAGAACATTGCCCAGAAACAGACCAGGAAATTCCTTCTCCTTGCATCCTGAGGGAGAAAGAGCACACACGAGCCCTCCCTGTCCAGTGAGGTAGGAGGGGCTCCTGCCTTTGAGCACATAGGCACATCAGAGAGAATAACATCACTTTCTCTGGTGCTCAGCTCTGAGGAGGCTGTGGGTGCAGGAGTTAGCATCTTCAGTTTCTTAGCAAGCTGAACTCAGCCTCCCCGCTGCTCATAGATTTTAACATGTGACTGGACTCCCTCCCTAAATGGATCTGAATAAGCTGCACATGTCAGAGGCTAAGAAGGAGGAAAGTAGCTCCTGGCCGTGTTGCCAGGCTCATACAGCCATGGTTGTTCCTCAGCCCTGGCCAGAAAAGGGCTCAGAAACTAGCTCATATGAGGAAGTATAAACACGGGGTAGATCAATCACACCTCACAAATCTGAAGAGATCTAGTTTGACTGCAGAATGAAAAACTAACTTTACCAAACAGTAACCTTGTCATCCTTCCCATTACCTTCTGGAACCCTCCTACTGAGAAGAGAACAGAAAAATACATGACTGAGTAATATTTGGGTTTTTTTCCACCTCCCTGTGCTCCCTTTGCGCAGTTTTGCTCTCTTTCCTGCACGTTTGGAGGAGCAAGACCAACCCTAAACATGAACAGTTACACTTCAGTGGTCATGGCATCAATCTGGTTTCTTATGCATACCTTTCACTTACCTCATTATGTGTAATAAGCTTCAGATGAATAAACCTAGCATTTCACTAAAGTGCTGACAGCACTGAAATCCAAAAAGTATCAAGGAAATGAAAATGACTCATCTGACATGTCAACCAATAATGAAGCAAAGCTGGACTACTCGGACAGTCTTGCCTAATAGAGATGTAAAAAGTCACATTTGTGGGGTTGATATCAGAGAAATAGTTGTAGCACAAAGAAAGCCACTAGAAAAAAACATTTCACAAAAAATAGCTACCATTTTCAGAAGTCATTTCAATGCATATTTATATCACAAAATAATTATGAAATTGTCTTAACTAACGAAGAGAAAAATTAAAATGTAAGCATGCATGACTAATATGTTAGAGAAGGCGGATCACAATTAAAATATTTTTTCTCTATTTTTAATTTGGGCAGAATACAGTTTTAAGTCCTTCTCTGCTCTCTCAGTGCATGACTTTGTAGATCACCTAATTACTGCAAGTGTTGACAGACTGATCTTGGCAAACCACTTTTCAAGGAGCATTGTATGTTCCATTATATTTAATAATATTTACAAAATGTAAAAGACAGCTATGCATCATCTCAAGTATTACCTCTGTCCAAAATCTATGAATTGTTGTTTTGCCTAGGGACTAGTTTGAGTGATTCAAGTAGATGTTCCATAGTCAAAATCTTTGAATGTGACTGGAGTTTTTGGATGCTGGGGGAGAAAGGGAATTTAAAAGTGTACATCTCTTTGTAAGATATTTTAGTTTAGGAGTTAAAAATGCTAGTCAGCTTTAAACACATCATTTTAATGAAAGAATAAAAGATGCAATTAGTTTTTAATTGTTTACCATTTGCAAATATCCCCCAAACTTGATATTCTCATTTCCCAAGTCTTGTGAAAAACGGTACATATTGCATTCATTAGTATATCAAAAAAGTCAGAGAAATATTCTAAGTATATCCTAAAAAAGATATTTTAAAAAAGAGAAAGATTGATAATTACAGTGCAATTCTGCCCCACACTTACCAAAACCATCTATTATTTTGGTTTCTGTTCAGTTCACACAAGTACTGCTGTTGGTGGTCCATTACTTGGGTCAATCACACCATTACATATTCAGCCAGCTCACTTTGTGGTCACGAGCCTGCACTAATTCTGTTCTTGTGTTGGATTAGTGGAATTGTTCCCAGCTGTATTTTCAATATCATTGCCATGTAATCCTATTTACAGAAATTTTGTGGAATCTATACTAGCCAAGCAAAGGATGGTGGATATCTTGCTGATGTGAATACTTTTAAAATGTGGTGGCTGTAAATTGTTGTTGTTCTTTTGAAATCACTGAGGCTTGTCTGACTCAAAATGGTGGAAGGTAAATTCATGAGGCCAATTCATATTCAGTAAATTTACTCTCAAAAATCAGTGCGGTGGGTTTTTTGTCTTTTTTTTTTTTTAATGGAACACAAGAAGGAAACAGTGGTAAATCATTTGTACATTAATATTAAGAATATTGTGATCTTACTCTATTTCCAGATGTGCACCTTATACAAACTCTTTCAAGGAAGCTTTACCTTTTAACTTTTACCTTGAACTTGTGAACAACGAGCTCTTCCTTGGAATTACATAAGGAGGTTAAAGGTGCCTTACAGAGAAAGCTGAGTAAACTCAACAGTAATAAGCATCATTAACTCTAAAAGTGATCAAATAGTATAAAAGTAGCATTGTAAATCAGGAAAATAAACTGATATTAATAAAATCAGCCATCTTACCCTTGAAAGCACACACTTTGCATAAACTTAAAATATTAATTTCAATTCTGATGCAAACAGGGGATTAAAAATTAAAGTATAAAGTCATTTGAAGGCTGCAAAGAGTTAGAGAATCTATTTACCCACCACTGGGATCCTCAGGACCTTTTACTGTTGTCACAGTACTCTGACTAGCTGCAGCCACAGGATGGTGCTCATGGACTTTGGATACCACATTATGGATCTGTGAGGAGAGGAAAAAAAAAAAGAAAGATAAAGAGAGGGAGCTGGATGCTCCCTTTGGCAAGCTGTTCCTTGTCCTACCCTGACATACATAAGCCAGCAAGCAGTCATGGATTTACCTCTACATTTACTGAGTCCTCAAGGGCATTGCAAATAGACTGATCCATCAAGGGAAGCCTGTAGATGTAATATGTTTGTACTTTGTGTGATACTGTGTCTCTCACAGACACAGTATCACACAAAGGATGTGTCTCTCATCCTTCTGGACAAAATGCCCAGCACACAGGTGGATAACCGTGTTACATGATGGGTGAGCAACTGGCTCATGTGTCAGGCACAAAGAGTTACAGTGAATGGGGTGACATCAGGATGGTGCAAAATCACTAGTGGGGTTCCACAGGGCTCCATCCTTGGCCCAGTGCTCTTCAACACCTTCATTAATGACCTGGACCTCGGATTCGAAGGAATACTAAGTTTGCCAGCAAAACCAAATTGGGAGAATCTGTTGAATCCCTCGAGGGCAGAGAGGCCCTGCAGAAAGACCTTCATAAATTAGAGGGCTGGGCAATCACCAACCATATGAAGTTTAACAAGGGTTGCACCTGGGATAAGGCAACCCTGGTTGTGTGTATAGACTGGGGAATGAGAGGCTGGAGAGCAGCACTGCAGAAAGGGACCTGGTAGTCCTGGTCAATGGCAAGTTGAATATGAGTCAGCAGTACCCTGGCAGCCTGGGGGGCATCAGGCAAAGCAGCACCAGGCAAAGCTGGCCAAGGGAGGGGATTGTCCCGCTCTGCTGTGCACTGGGGTGGCCTCACCTTGAATATTGTGGCAGTTTTGGGGGACCACAATAATGTAAAAAAGACAATGTAAAAAAGACATGAAGCTATTACAGAGTGTCCAAAGGAGGGCCACGAGCATGGTGATGGGTCTGGAGGGGAAGCCATATGAGGAGGAGCTGAGGTCACTTGGTTTCTTCAGCCTGGAGAAAAGGAGACTGAGGGGAGACCTCATAGCAGTCTTCAACATCCTCATGAGAGGAAGAGGAGGGGCAGGCACTGATCGCTTCTCTGTGGTGACCAGTGACAGGACTCGAGGGAATGGCCTGAAGTTGTGTGAATGGAGGTTTAGGTTGGATATCAGGAAAAGGTTCATCACCCAGAGGGGGGTTGGGCACTGGAACAGGCTCCTCAGGGAAGTGGTCACAGCACCAAGCCTGACAGAGTTCAAGAAGTGTTTGGACAGTGCTCTCAGGCACATGGTGATTCTTGGGGATGGACTGTGCAGGGCTAAGAGTTTGACTCGATGATCCTGTTCCAATACAGTATATTCTATGATTCTATGATCCATTTCCTGGTTTTCTGAAAATTGCTTTTAAGCTAAGTACATAAATTGGGGACTGAAAAGGTACAAACTGTATCACATTTAACATCAATGAGCTGAACATCTTATTGTTTCAGAGAAATTGTTATCTTGTAAGCTACTCTACTGGACTGGTATGATCATTGGCCATTGCACACAGCTGGCAATGCAGTAGAATAACTGCAAATGACGGGAACTAGGAATCTGGTAAATGCTTTTTAGATCTGGGAATGCTTTTGAACCTTTGCTATAGAAAACAACTGGACTTAAAGAGTTTCTTCAAAGGTTAAACACTTCTGCAGTTTCAGTGGAAAGATATCTGTGCGCTGTGAATTTGGGCAAGAGTCTGCAGGATTGGGAATCCTACTCAGCAGCTGAAGGTCCTGGTTTACAGTTAGTCAAAGTCATCTCCCTGAGACTTACTGCCTTCTCCTTCCCTAGGAGGGGGTCCTATTTATATTAAGAAAGGATGCACATCTCTATATCACCTACGCCTCTTTCTTAACTGCAGTCCTTCGGTGGTTTAATTTGTAATTTTACACAGATGACCAGGCATGTTGTAATGAATATTTTCATTCACCTCTTAAATTCTCAGGACTTACAAACTTTGTGAGTAGTAGCCTTAATTGTAAATTCAGTAGGGTATACCACAGGGTAACTCATATTTGTATAGAAATATAGATTCTGCAATTCCATGTACCACTGCAGCGTCCATGCATATGGCAAAAAATGTACAAATGAACTACAACACTTTTAATCAAGGTTTATACTAAGCCAGACAAGTGCTGGAACACTTTAATATAAATATTTCCCCGATGAATCACTAATCCACACATCTCAATAGCTGGCGTGGGGGGATACTTGCATTCCAAGGCGTACTGCAGAGTAGGCACCTTCTAAATCATTTAGAAACGAAGTGAATGAGGAACTTCGGGGAGAGGAAAATGAGTTAACAGGTAACAAACCCAGAAGACGAAGGGCACTGGCAAGCCCAGCACCTGCCCGTGGAACGCTGCCCGCGCCCCCCCGGCCCTGCCTCCCGCGCACCTGGCCGCGCCCCCGCCGCGGGGGTCGGGCTCGGGGACGGAGGGTGGGATCTCAGGCATCGCTCGTGCCTCTCCCCCCCCCTTCTTTCCACCTTCTGCTCTATAATTGCCCGCCTCCTTTCGCTACCCTTTCGCCTTGTCGGATGCGGAGCGGACAGCGGGGAGGGAAGCGGCTCTCCCGCAGCCCCCTCGGCACCCGCAGCCCCGCGTGAGAACGAGCGGCCGCTCCCCGCCGGCGCCTCCGCGGCCGATGCCCGCACAGGTCTGTGTGAGCTCCGCTTCGACTCCCTCAGGGGCTGGGGGAGGCGGGCTGGGGTCGGGGCAGGAGCGGGAACGGGAACGCTTCCCGCCCACCTGCCCGGCCACCCCCGCAGCGGCGGGAGCGGAACCTCAGGGGGAGAATGGGGTGAGGGAGGAGGAGATGGAGGGGTGGAAAGTGGCGAGCCTGGGCTGGGGTGGGGAACCCCCTTAGAAACTCCTGCAAAGGCGTTACTTTTAAAAATAACAATAATTAAAAAAACCCCCAGCTAGTCTCAGTGGTGGTGTGACGAAGGGTCTGGCTGATGCCCGCGTCCCGCCGCGGCTGCATCCTGCCTGCCTCCCTCGCTCGCTCGCTGCCGCGGCGGGTCGGGACGGGTCGCTCTGCCCCAGCTCCGCACACCCGGTGCCCGGGGGGATGTTATCCCAGGGGGGGCTGCCCGGGACGGCGAGCTCGGTCCCGCCCGCCGGCAGCCCCTGGGTCTCAGGGGGCGCATTCCTCGACAACGAACTCCCCGCTGTTCCTCCCTTCACCTGGGCTATGGGGGGGGGCTCGGTTTCACACGGGTGGGTGCTGATGGTGGGGAGCGCCCCGAAGAAAGTTGGGAGCAGGAGCTCCTCTGTCCGTGGGATGCCCTTCTTGAGCCGGGCTGGGTCGCAATGGGGAGGCGGGCGGGTCGTGGCGCGGCCGGGGCTCCTCCTCGCCCCGGTCCCTCCGCAGCCTTCCCCCGGCGGGGTCGGAGCAGGTTGTGCTGTGACTTTGGCCAGCGGGACGTGGACAGGAACGTGCGGCTGTTCCCGCGCCGCTCCGTAACAAGACACTTAGAGAGGAGAAAAAAAACCAACCCCAGACTAACCTGCTCGCCCTGGGGAGGGGAGCCAGGGCTGTGTGGAGGCGGCTCAGCCTCCTCCCCTGGGCTGGGTGCACGTCCACAGCCAGGGCAGTTCGGAAGGATGTGTGCGGCGTTTGTCCCGGCTGGGAGCTCTCGAGGGCAGGTTGTAACCTCAGGAGAAGGGCCCTGATCCCAGGCAGGCGTTCTGGAGCCCAGCTGGGAGAGGAGCTGCGAGCTCGCAGGGCGGGAGGCTCACCTCGTGGCAGGGCTCTTGGCTTGGGAGAGTTTGGTGTCTGCTCCAGCGCTGTTCTGGCAGATAAATGATTTACCAAATACTTACTGGAAGGTGATATATGATATATATATATATATATATATATATATATATATATAAAGCAGGAGGAACAGGATATTTCTTTTTAGTCCCAGCCAATGTCAGCCACGAGGTGGCTGTAGACGGGTAGTTGCCTTTCCTGGTTGAGTGAACCTTATGTGTAGATCCTTGCAGAGGTGAACTTGTACCTAGTTGATCTAGCACCAGTTCTGTCTGTCCCAATAAATCTTACTTCTCTGCACAATGGCTGTTCTCTAAAAGGAGCAGCAGAGAATGTTTCTACACAGGATTGCTAGTCAGGTAGTATTTCTAGCTCTTATTTGGGAGGAGGGTTTATATCAAATCTAGCAGGTGGGGAATTAAACCACCCCTGTGAGTGAATACTTTAATGTCTGGGTTATTACGTGGAAGGAAATCCCCACATCATTAGTGGTGACTGCATGGAAGAATGAGTTGTATTCTGTTCTTTGAAGAGTTTATATTTACTTAATCCAGGTGTATTCCTGAGGGGAGAAGAATAAATACGCAATGTGAGATACACAAAGGATGGATTTCAGACTGTTTTAAGACTCTCTTCATTCTTCCCATTGCCTGTCAGTAGGCAGCTGTCTGCTGACTGTGGTCCTTGGGTGTCTGACTCTTTGGTTCCTGTAGTAGGAAGCCTGGGCACTTTGCTCATGCTTCAGATTTCTATCTGGAGGATGTGCCCTAAAAACTGGGCATACCAATACATAAGTTTCTGGTGCACATCTCTGTTATCGGATCTAGCTACTTGCCTCTGTCTTAAGAGATTTGTACTGTAAGAGATTGACCCAAACTATGTGTTTAACTAATGTGAAATTTGTTGGCTAAAACTTTGATAACCTCCTGCAGAGATGTAATTTACAATGTATAACCGCCCTATATATTTCTAGGAATTACATCAAGCATTAATGACTGGAATGTGTGACAGTAGACCTATCAAGTCCTGGGATAACTATGGCAGATTGTAAATACTTGAAAAGAGAAGGAAATGTAGGTTTTATCATGTTATCTGTTTAATAATGGTTGAGGTGCTTCAGTCTGCTTTTTATATTAGATAGTGGTTGAACCACTCACTTTGGTGCCTTCCTCAGAAGTGAAGGAAAACATGGAAGGCAAATACAGTGATAGTATGTTGGGCATATTAGAGAAAATGACACAGGAGGTGAATGGGAGGAACCTGCAACAGAGAAATATATAAACCAAAATTTACCCAAATTTACCCATAAACCTTCAAATGCTGTCTCTTTGACAGCAGGAAATCTACTATTAATTATCTTAACTTGATTTTCCTATAGAATTCTAACAGGAGAGGGCAGCAAAAATTCTTCTTCTTGGCTCAGAAAATCAACTAAACCTAGTGCATTAAAGTTGAGTGATAGATAAATGTACAATGTTAGGAACATGTTGATGTATCTTGAGAAATACTTCTGTGTATGTTGAATAATTGTACTCGGAAGTGTTAAAGGCCAGGTTCAGATGATGAAATTGGTACTGTTTTTAAGGTATCTTCTGTGGACAGATAAATTACCCTTTCTAGAACTTGTTCTTAGCACCAGAATTGCTTTGTGTAACCCAGCTAGTTCACCTAGGATTACACTGAGTGTTCATATACTGCTGCATTCTAAAGTGTCGATGTTCCTAACTGATCAGGTTAGAGCAAATGGTTTTGATCATGATATTACCTATTGTGAGTGCAGGTAGTACAACAGAGTACACAATAAGTTGAATAAGGTACAAAAAGGAAAACGAGTAGGCTGTAGAGGACAAAGAAGACTTGTGTTCCTTCAGAACAAAGTTTTGCCTTTTTTTACAAGCTTCAGAGTTCTTTACCACAGGTATCTTGATAAGGTGCTGCAACACTGGATTGTATAGAGATACATGTTGTACCTTGTTATGCATAACATACTCTATTTCCAATACTTGTGTATACTTAGCAAGGAATATACTGTTTCTTTTTATCTGGGCCAAGTTTTCAGAACTGTTGAGTAGCCCAAGTGCAGTTCTTTGTCTCTTTCAGGTAAAATATGCTTTGGTTATAAGATTACTGCCTGGAAATTTTGGCTCCACTGATATCTGTGATAAATTCCTATTTTTTTTTTAAATGGAATCCAGATTTTGCCCACAATTTTCATTAAAGTGGATGCCTTATCTTTGCAGGTTTAGTAAGTCTTTTTGATCTATGTGTTTTCAGACCTGCTGATACTGTGTATATTTGAGAAGAAGAAGATGATTTGTCGGTATGAGATACAGAGCTGTTTCCTCTTGGCTTTTCTGGCTGTCACAGCTTTCTTCATCAGTGATGCCCAGGGCCAAGGTACGTCATAAATAAGAAGATGGAGCTTTTCACTCTGATGTGCAGAAATAGTTTTTTATTCCAAATGCAAGTGTTACTTTCCTCTTAGTAGGGTTTGAATCCAGTACTACTGAAATGGAGCAGGAGTTTTGCTGCTGATCTTGGGGGGCAGGGAAGAGTAGAATTACATGTTCGTGTGTGCTCTTTGAACCTACTATCTCAAATAGCATAAATATTTGTGCAAATTTGTGTCTGTTGAAATGAGTTATCCACAACATTTTTTCCTCTTATTTATATAAAAGTACTGATCAGAAATTGCAGTGACTGGGCTCTATGTAATCAAGGTTTGAAGGATCAGCTATGATCTTAAGCTTGTATAGAATATGTTTTTTCTTTGTTGGAACAGTGGCTGTTGTAACACTTATATCATTCCATATTGCACAGATCTGCTAAATGTCACAGACTACTTCTGCAGCTTTTAAAAAAAATCCTTTGTGAGTATTAAAGGATATTGCTGGGATTGTTAGGCTTACGTACTTGTTGGATTGTATTGACAGTGGCTTGACTTCTAGAGAAAGTTTATCCTATTGCTTGGGGAAGGAGGGAGGAAGAATGCCAATGAGTTTTTGTGATTTCTAAAGAAAGATGTTTCTCTCAACTCTGTATTTATGAAATCCCTTTGGTATGAGACTGTATGGGCATAGCTGGGAGCACAATTCGATCCTGGGGCTCTTTTAAAGTGTTTTGTATAATGCATTATTCATGATCACATTCAGAGACTATTGGCCACCTGAGGCTTTTGAAGTTCTGGTAAATGCAAGTAGCTTTGTCCAGTCTGCGTGGCACTAAAGGGCTGGGTGAGCATACCATCTTGGATGTTTGGGAATCTGTGAGCACTTTACGAGCCTCTCCCAGAACTTAGGGACACATGTAAGCTGTAATATTTGATGTCAGCGATGTGAGGTGAATGAAGAAATATATGATCCCAATGTTCAGTGCATCAGTTGTTCTGGTCAGAAATGAGGTCCAGAATGTTTGTGACTTAATGAGCCAATAAAGCAAAGCATATGGTTAGTCCTTTCTCTGTATTTCAGTCCGAATACATATGGTTAAGATTTACAAAACAGGATTGGGGGTTGAGATCCATCTCCACAAAGTTTTGTGAATTTCCTTGATCTTGGAAAACTATACTCTTCCCCACTGTCTTTTTTTTTTGTTTTGTTTTGCTTTTGCTTCTTGTTATTATTTAAACTTTGATTTAGTCAGTTATGTGTAAAGGGAAAAAATTCTCCAACTATTAATGCAATGGAATGAAGGTCAGAGAGACGCTTTTTTCCGCGGTAATCACACTAGCAGAAGCTAGAGTTGGTGTACTTGATGAGTAAAGAACAATACTTCCCTTGTTCTTCCACTCTTTCAGCAAGCATCAGCTGTGGAATGCTGTCAGCACGTGATATTAAGCTAAGTGGACTAATGCCTTGGCCAACACGACTGTTATTTTATTGAATGAAGTGATATGAAGTCTCTATTCTATGTTCACAGAAAAAAATATTTCTTGTTACACTTAAAGTAGTAAGATGTTTCTCAAATCCTTTCTTTTCTCAAGGTTGCCACTCCTTGCAATAAGCTCTTCGTGCAGCTGGCTAACTATTTACAATTTAATACAGCACTAATAGTTTGTTTGTCTGTTTTAAGAAACTGTAAGCTCTGCCAAGGTGTAGGAAGAGGTGGTATTAGTTCCAGCTTGTGTTTCCTTCCTTTGGCAAAAGTGCTCAGGTAAAGGTGTGTAATGTGACTTCTTTGAAAGGAGAATATGTTTCGGAGACTGAAGCCAACATGCCTGAAGCTACAAATTATTCCTTCAGCTGAGCTATGTGGTTCTGTCTCATTTATTGCCCGAATGACTAACAAACCACATAGTACCATTCAGTTTTTACTCAACAACAATTGTTTTTTCAGCACTGCTGTTTCTTCCACGTTCAGTATAACATATAAATAACAGTACTGTCTACTTATGTTCTTATATAGTACATGCAAATAGTGCTGGGCAAGAAAAATATTTCAGAATTTTTCATTTATTCATAAAGTAACTTGTTTTGAGAGCAATGCATTTAAAGATGGAAACTTTTCTTTGTGTAGCAATAACTTCCATGTGTTACTACTGTAATTGCTAAGTAATTGTAGTGCATATTAACTTGCTCAATTCTTATGACAAAAGTAAATTGGAAGCCACAAGGTTTAGTTAGTGTCCAATCTTAGACTATTGGATGTCTTGGAGAACCATTCACAGGCGATTTATGGTATTTTTCTTTTTCATTAAGATACTGAATAGTTGAAAACATTCTTTCCCTAGTTGTCCACAGGAGTTATGTGTTTGGAGTGGTAATTTATCTGGTGGCATAAACCAAAGCCTTGAACTTGTCAGTTTTCTTTTGGGTGACTGCTCTAATGCTGCTGAAGGCCATTCTCTTTTGCATTCCTGTAAAACCACTACTACTACTAGCTACTGATTTTTATCAGTTAACTGACTCAGCTTGGATTAATTTTTTTCCCTTTCTGCAAGAAGTGAGATTTTGTTCCACAGACAATAAAGGTCCAAAGAAATAAAGATATCCTCTTCAGGTTGGTGAATGTGTAGTAATTCCCATCAATATTTTGTTGTCTGTTCGAGTGTTAGATTTTTAACTTCCTTAGCTATATGTACTTCTCTATGCCAGAACATTAGTCTTTGCACAACTAAGACACAGTTGATTATCTGTCTAGTGAATAATTATTTTCTTTCTTATGGTTAATTGCTGTGTGGGAATGTCCCTTCCTCTGCCCTGCTGCCTTTGATACCAAAAGTACCCAGTGAAAATTGACCAGTTATGTAAAGACTACTCTGGCACAACTTTTCTAGTCTTTCCCATTGTAACTCCGTAGTAAACAAAAAAACTTTGGTGATTGTGTCCTTCTTTGCTTGTAAGATCTGTGATTGTTTTTTAGGGGCTCAAAAAATTTACCTGGTTTGGTGATGGCTAATAGCAATTAGGCCAGAACTATGCTTCTTTGTTAGAAGGTTCTTTCATAAACTGTCAAGTTGAAAGTAGGATGGAAAGGAATGAGGGGGAAGGAAGAAGATGGCAGAGAAAATGAACTCTGAAATTCCAAGACATGTTTGGTTTTTTTGTCAATCTTTAGTGTTACCTTGTTGCTCTGCCTCTTAATCCCCATACAAATTTATCACTTAATCCTAGTAAAATCTGCAGCATTTTCGCACTTGCGTACAGTCATTATTTAAAAGTTTATTTGCTATTCCTGAGACAAAATATATAATAAAAGGAATTGCAGATTTATAAACTTGTAGGTATGATTTGTCACTCTTGGTTCATTCAGCCCAAATTTATTGTGATTTATGTATAGCTCAAAGACACAATGAATCTTGAGAATGAATTAAAAGCTGTAATCCATAATTACAGTCTGCTTGGCTTTAAAAACTTTTTGCCATAGTATCTGTCTTTTTTTTTTTTTTTAACAATTATAGCATGCTGAGTGTTCTTGCAGAAACCTGCCCAGCAAAACATTTTGCAATACGAGGGCCAAATTTTCAAAGAACTGATGTTGTATTTGCAGCAATTCCTGCACTTTTGCTTGCAGCCTCTTTTTGTCTAAACTTCAGGGAGGTGACAGGCAGACTGAAGACAAGGTCTGACAAGATTGTGTCCAGCAACTGAGGACATGCACAGGTTGGGTGTAAGCCCAAGTGCTGCAAATCAGAACAGTTTTGAGTGTGTGGAGTTGGTGTGCTGCCTGCTGTTTCTGTCCCCTTGCTTTTCTTCTTGAGCTTATTTTCTAAACTCTTTGAGAGTGTGGAGGTGTTACTAAGCTTCGCCTAGTACTTATGTACTCTCTTTTCTGTGTTCTAGTGTTAAGTTCCTCGAGGCAGAGAACTACAGAACCTACCTTTGGTCTGACAAAACCACCACTTATGGAACAAGAGGCTGATGCAAGGGAATGCATCTCTTGTATTAAATCTCCAGATTTTTACTTTGAAGATCCAAAATGTATTTAATGGTAGATGACATGAAAAAACACACGCCTCCAAGTCTCAAAAAACTACAGCCTGCCTCTTTCCTTCTTTCTTCCCCCAAGCTGTTGGAAAAAGTAGCATGTAGGAAAAAGTAATCTGTTCAGGATGGGTCTTTGGCTGCTGTTGGTGCCAGAGCTGCATTGGCTGTAGCAGGTCAAATGGAGAGGCCAGAGACTGTTGGCTAGCACACTCTGCCTCTTGACTCAGATGCTCCATGTGGTGTAATCTATGTGCCTTAAATCTCAGAAGTATAATGAGAACTGTTGGTTTATTTTATCTAATGGACCAACAAATGGTGGGCATAAGCCTAGTCAATTAAGAGCTACTGTAGCATTGGGAGTAAAATCTGCCACTTCTCCACTTCAGATTTGCCTTATTTCTTAGACTTACTAACAGAAACCTAAAGGGTGATAGTGGCATTAACACCAAGGGTTTGAAAAATGAAGGAGAAAGTTCAGGGGGCTGTGAAGACACCAGGAAAAGGAGGAATAAGGTTGATGGAGGTGTTTAAGATTTTCTAGCCCTTTCTGTAGTTCAGCCTCTGGGAAGTTTCCCTGGCTGCCTCTCCCTGTAGATCAGTTTGTTCTTTTTGAGCCAAACCCTATTCAAATGTATGAAGATTTCCCCTTATTGACAGCCTTGGATACCACAGGCTGCACTGCTAGCAGCTCTGCTGCAGTTGTTCAGTGAAGCAGGGATGTGCCTCCCTGAAGTAGAGCAGAAATGTTATGTAGAGTGTTGTCCAGCATCAGTGGAGCTTGACTGAGCAGAGGGATGCAAGACCATGAAAAACTAGTGTATGTGCAGAGGCACAAAGTTGCTGATATTACAGGAACAGTGTGGGGCGGTTTTTGCATTTGTTCTTGTGTGGGTTTCTTCACTGATATATCACCTCTTTCTCAATCATTTTATGCTTTTATTCATTTCACCTGCTGCTTCAATTTGAAACCTAGGTGATGGCACAATAGAAATAGAAGCCAGATTTGCTTACCATCCAGATTGCCCTGGTCTAAATCTTGATTTGCCTGTGCATGCTTGCTAGTCTTCATAAGACTGAAGCAGTGCTTGCAGCTGCAAGTCTTTGTGCTGCTTAAGCCAGGTTTGCAAATTGGGCAGCTGATGTTCCCTCTGCCTTGTGCATGCCTATCTTTTCTCTTAGTTATTCTCTCTTCATGTGGATTTGAAAATTTGGCCCTGAGTGACATTAAATGTGGATAAATGCCCATGGTAATGAGAGCTGAAGGAGTTCAGGTTATGCATATTGCCAGTGTAAGCAAGGAGAGCAATTTTAATTCCCATATATTAACAAAGAGCATTTTTATTACCAGCTTTGCTTGCTAAACTAGTCTTAACATCTAACATGGTTTGTCTTTCTGTCTTCTGCTATTAGGTTTTTAGTTTGTTTTTGTGAAGAGATAAATAAAAGGTCTGTCTGAGGGAAGTAGTGCACCTGGGGATGTCATTTTACAAACTAATAAACTGATGTATGTGACATTTTAAATAACTTGCATCCTTTATCATTAAAATTTTGTGTTGTCTTCCTGTATGTGTATATTTTTGTTTAAAATTGGTGGTTACTTTTTATTTGAATTTAAAATCTTGTTTTCTTTCCAAACTTGCAGTGTCCCCACCAACAAGGCTAAGATATAATGTAGTGAGTCCTGACAGTGTACAGATCTCTTGGAAAGCCCCCAAAGGCCAATTCACTGGATATAAGCTTCTTGTCACTCCGAGTTCAGGTAAAAGTCTGTATATTCTCTTTTAAGGTGAAAGGACTGTCTTCCTAAGGCTTAAAACTTTTCAGAGGCTAGTGTCATTCCCTAAGGACTAAGAAACTGTGAGCAAGCTTTGGATAATGGAGTTGACCAACTGGTCAACAGAAGAAACAGATTGATTTCACTAAAGGGTGGTCACAGGCATAGAAAATGTGAATCGAATGCTTAAGGTGTCAGAAGTGGGTGAATGCTAGTTATGCTTCGTATGTAGTCTTTGAGAATTGTGACTGATCTGTTTTTACCTTTCTTCCAGTGGGGTGTAAGGAAGTCTAGGAATTATTCAAGGGAAAGCATTGGAACCCTAATTCAGTCAGAGTTTTGAGGTGAATCTCCCTGGCCATTATCTCATAGTGAGCTCTCTGGAAAAGACCAAAAAGAATTAAAAAACAAGCAGCCTATACAAATTTTTTTTCAATGGGAAGCTGAAAAGGTAGACAACAAAGTGACTATTTTGTATAGGGCTATAGAGGTCCTACTTCTGTACATTTGAATTTAAAGTTAGATAGAGAAAAAAGTTTTAACATAGAGCTAAAATGCCTATCTGTACGTGTTTGTATACAATCTTTATGTATATAAATGCACAGAGAAATGTTTAATATTTGTATTTATACATGAGAATTTCCTTGCCCAAAGAAATTATTGAAGAGAGCATTCAGAGATTACCTGGGTATGATGGGGTTGGAACTGGCAGCCAATCACAGAGCATGGGTATGATGTTACCAAATATGCCAGCTTTTTGTAGAATTTTTCATTTCTTAATATCTTTACTGGACACTGCGACTGTTTCATGAGGCCCAGATCTTAGAGTGTTTCTATTTAAGAAATGTGGTTAGACTGCCTGACTTCTTGCTTTTTTGGGATGGTCTCTGGTCTGACTGTATGGATAGTCCCAAAAATGGGAATGCTTGGGTCATGATAGAGCTTGAGGTGTTTTTAAGTCATTACATTTGCTCTGCTATAAGAATAACAAACAAAGTTATGTATTTTTGGGATTTTTTTTTGTCTTCTTTATTACAGGTGGAAAAACAAATCAATTAATTCTTCAAAACACTGCCACTAAAGCAATTATTCAAGGTCTCATTCCAGATCAAAACTATGCTCTTCAGATCATTGCATTCAATGAAGACAAGGAGAGTAAGCCAGCACAAGGCCAGTTCAGAAGTATGTGTCTCTTTATGCCTGACATGCAGAATTTATCAGATGTATCAGAAGTGCTATATTATGATACTTAAAAAATTTCCTTTTTATTAAAACATTGTTATAGCTGTGCCAATTGGTAACTAGTTGCTAGTTCAATACGTGGAAAGGCTGAATTTTTACTGGTCTTCAGCTGTCAAATATGTTTACAAATTTACTTTTTTAATCCGACCAAGACTTACTCTTAATGGCTTAAGTGAGATATATCTATATATATCTATATATATCTATATAGCTATCTCTATCTATCTATATCTATATATCTATCTATATATGTGTGTATATATATATATGTCTTAGCTGATTTATCTTGATCTTCATGTTAAACATGAATTTGGTCCATAAAGACAAATGTGACAGTGTAGGAGTACAGTTAAAGCCTACAGTTGAAAGTTGAATTCCCTTGACACTGAACATTTCTCATTGTCACTGCTAAACCGTCTTTCTCTTAAAACCAGCACAATATGCTGAGTGCTTGATGTGGTGTGTGTCAAAGTCATTCTAGCTTTTCATCACCACAACTGTGTGTGTAGTACCTTAAGTTCTGTCCTATTTAAGAAACCCACAAAACCACAGATTACTTTAGCATTAAAGAGAAGCACACAGAAGTCTACAGCAAATTCTATAATACTAGGTGTGGCTCGTTTTTAAATGACCTTTACTCTTTAGGAAAAGTAGAGCTGGCAGCTTGATTTAAGAATATGGGGTTGTGCTCTATTGAGTATACTCTCTTTGCTGCAGGTGAAAACATGTAGTACTTAATAAGGCTGGAGTTTCATTTTACAATATGATGCCTTGCATGAGTAAAACCAGATACAGCGTATATACAAATCCTTCTTTTTTGTTACCCTGTATTATAGGTTTTTTTCTCCCCTTTTCTAACACATGGCCACTAATTCTTGAGATGAAAAAAGGTCAAACACATAAAAAGCTTTGAGAATATCATCTGGTTTGGTGCACTGGAAGTATGGTTTTAATGCTGCTGGGCTGTAATTGATGTACAAAGAGTTCTCAAGCCTATAATAAAATTTTATTGTTAAAAGAGTGTTTCTCTTTATATAGCCAGGTATACATTCTTATTCTAGTACATAGTATTTAATTAACTAAGAGCAATGTTTTTTTTTTCCTTTGATAATGCAGATGTAAAAACACGCACTAGATAATTTTTTTTTTTGTCAGTGTAAATATTTAAGTAAAACTGGTGTCTCCTTATCTCTTCTTCCTATGTGGTTATAATTTGACAGTTCCCAAATCCAGAAATCTCTCTCAGGATGTGACAAATTTGTTTCCTTTGAGCATTTTCAGCCTTTTATACTATTTCTCTGGAGCCTTGCCTCTCAATAGCACTAGCATTAGAGGAGACCATCAAGCATCTCCTCAGCTTGCTCTTAACCTTTTCTCAAAGGAATGCTCTTAGAAGGCTAAGCAACAGCATCCTTTTTGACTGACATTATTCTGCTTATTTGACCTCTCTTGTTTTAGTCAGGGTCTTGTTCAGTTAAGAATTTAACCCAGACTTCTGACTAAGACCTGGTATCTGTAACCAGCTAATAACCAAGATCTCCTCAGCAAGCCTGTGGACTTGAATTTGCTTCTGCATCAGTTTTGCAATCACTCACTAAAGGCAGAGGTCATGCACAGGTACCCATGCTGTGTTAGTAAGAAGAAGTGTTCTCACCTCTATACCTGGAGTATAAGGACTGTGGGTTCTGCAAAGGGTTATCACACTGAGAAAATCACATTGAGATGTTTGATGGTTTGCTGTATTCCTAAGACCTTGGTGTTGTGCTTATATTTTGGATTGGAAATTGGAGCACTCCTGGTTGATTCAGATACTCCATATAGTATTGGGTAAATGAATGAAATCCATTTCACTTTGGGTCCGCTTATGTACAACAGAGTGCTGATGCTGTCTCTCATATAGTCAAGAGACAGATAACCTTCTTTCACCTTCTCAGTGTTGGGTTTTTTTTTTTGAATGATGTAGCACAGAGGGACTTTGGTCCTGGCTAAGGCTCAGTGCATGCTTGGATCAATGTCAGTCATACTAAAGAGTTTAAATGAAGTAGAATTTTATTTTCTATGAAAGATATTCTCAGATTCATTGTTTTAGGCTCTTCCTGGCCATTGTAGGCAGCTGGGGTGTGCATTAGCATTCTAAGGAAACTTTGGAAGGGATTGTTTTGGTTTTTTTACCTCATATGTGACTTTAGCAATGATTTTGCCAGAATCCTTCAGACTGTTAGTGTAGTAATAGTGGCTACTAATGTAATAGTAGGAATTGCTAACCAAGCTGGGTTCTGCTTGGCTGTTGTGAGAGGTTTGAGACATAGTAAGGGAGGTATCCCACCCACTTGTGGGACAGGAAACTGTTGAAGTCTCAGCTTTGGAGCAACCTTGCACTCATGGGAGTATTTGGTGCCCTGAACACAGTTTTGGGCATGGGATCTAAGCTGATTCTGTGAAGAGGATAGCGTAACAGCTGGCTTATGTGCTTTTGTGTTGACTTGGAATGGAACTCTGGACTTTCTCCAGCTAGCTTTGCCAATTTTCTGGACTATATTTCCAGTGTGGGAGCTTGTCTGCATGGGCTTAGGTGCTGATGTCACTATTTGGACTCTCCTGTGTGAGGAGAGTCACTTTTGAGAACTTCAATCATGATAGGATGGGGAACTTTGCATAAAAATAATAAACCCAAAGGGAGGGAGGGAGAAACCAGAAACAGTCACTTGTTACCTAAGCATATCTTAAGTTGTGTGCAGCTCCTTTATGTGGAAGAAGAAAATGACATGCTTCTAACTGCATTGTTTCTAGATTCGTTGATTATTTTTCCCTCTTGCTTTTCAGTTAAAGATATAGAGAGAAGAAAAGAAACAAATAAACCCAAGGTGAAGGATCCAGAAAAAAATGCGAGTAAACCAGCTCCAGAAGGTCAGATCATAACACATATAACTGATGTGATATTCTTAAAATAATCGGCTTCTTTATTTAACTTGGCCATTGTAGAGATTTTCTGTAAGTCAGTACTTTAAATCTGGTTCCCAAGGTTAAATTAAACAAAAGGGGAAAAATCAGTACTTTCAAGATTGTTGGAGAGTTGCT
This sequence comes from Neopelma chrysocephalum, assembly GCF_003984885.1. NCBI lineage: Eukaryota > Metazoa > Chordata > Aves > Passeriformes > Pipridae > Neopelma > Neopelma chrysocephalum. The sequence goes on from NW_020897725.1 coordinate 4,643,962, forward strand.
ACAACAGAGGTTTGCTTTTAGTTCTGTTTTGCTTTACCACTTTATAAAGTAAGTACTAAATATCACCATGAATAGACAAAAATTATTAAAATCCTGTTATCTGTACTTCCCCCCTGGGTGCACTTTGAGGAGTGGAAGAATTGTGCATGTGTGTGTGTACATAATAATGACTTCATATCATCTTGGCTGTAAGACAGTCTTGCAGTATTGATTCCCACCTAAACTCAAATTGATACTATTGTATAATTAGGCATATAATAACTTGATAACTGTCCTAATGCAGGTTATATATATGAAAGCATTTGAAACATTTTGAGGGAAGGAAAAAAAAGGAATTAATTTTGTCTTGTTGCAAGGAGCCAATCTTCTGGTGAAATGTGATATTGCTTGCCATGAGAAGTTTGTCTAGTATGGATGAAAATCTAGTTCAAGCTTAATATACAGCTCTATTTCCTGTTATTCTAAAATTCAAATAGCATCTTCTTTATGAAGTAACCCCAACATTAATTGTTCCCTTCAGTGATTATTTATGATGTACAGAACAAGCACAGAGGAGAAGAGCTTGATATGAGCCTAAATAGTCTCTCTGTGAATGAACTAGGCAGTTTCAAGGATGCCATTTCCCCCCTTCCCTTTTGGCTCTGTCTCCAGGAATGCAAGTATCAAGGGCCTCACCCAAAGCTCCTTGAAGGCCATGCAAATTTTTCTCACTTCAGTGGGTTTTTATTCTTACCACACATACTTGTGTCATGTTTTATTTATTAGCACTATGAAGGTTTGTTTCCATATAGCATTTCTCAAGCCAAAGCACCCTTGAATTCCGTTGGATACATTGGGAAAAATGTTAGCTAGAGTTTGCAACACTTAAAGAGACAAGTTATACCTGCTAGTGCATGATGGGGTAGTGGATAGGTGATCTTTCCTACATCATGTCTGGAGGAAAATTGAGTTGGAAGAAACTAAAGAAGGAAAATGTGATTTGCTTTCTTAATGAAGGACAAGTGATAAAAGTTGAAGGAGGGAAAATTGAGCCTGTAATAGGAAAATGTTGATTAAATGCAGACAGAGGAAAGTGTCTGCCAGACTGTGGGAGAGGATTTATGCTTTTTCATGGTGTAGGGGCAAAAATACAATTGGCAAGAGGAGATCGGATCTGCAGTCTCTCCCTTTTTAGGATTCTTGTTTACTTGTGAAGTCTTTAGCTCAGTCACTTTCCTCCTCCATGTGCAACTTTTTACTTCTCTGAACTTCCATTGTATCAGGGCAGTTTGTGTCAGAGCAAAATACATCTCCATCTAGCACTTGTGAAAAGCTATTGCCTTACTCTTACTCTACCAGGTTTTACTAGAAAACTGAGGTATACATTTGAAACAATGACAAAACCTATGAACTTCTTGATCAGCAAACCTGACCAGAAAGAAAAAATGTTATGTTAATTTTTATGAATTCTTGAATTTGTTTAGCCCTATTCCCAACCCAGCTATATTTTATTGTAAAGTAATGGACCCTTTTCCTGCAGTCTAGCTATTGCATATTTCTTCCCTTTGCGCAGTATAATGATTATTCAAAGTGATGGAGATTCCAACTGAATGACTTCAGTGGGAGTCGGGTGAGATTCCAAGCAAAAACACTGAGCGAAAATAACAGCATCAGCAAAAAATGTGTAGCTGGGGTAGAAATGAACTCAGAACTGATACTCAGAGTAATGTTATCAAACCCTTCCTAGTTTAATATATAAAGACTGTTCCACATCATATTGAAATTGGATCAAAGAAATAAGGAAGAGTCTGTGAGAGAAATGGATTAAATAAGTAAGTGCCAAATTTTATGGCAAAACCATGAATAATAACTTCATCCTCTGCAGATGTTTGACAGGAAATGATTTGAGTATGACCAAATGAATTCAGGCTAGCAGTTAATTGGTTTCATAACAATTTCATGTATGGCTAAATTTGATGGATTTAATAGCAATCCTGATACATTCTGTGGCTGTGTTTATATCCTTCGTCCAGTTGGTAAGACCGTGGGAGTTAACAGCACAAAAGTTATTAGAATCATTAAAGTTGGAAAAGACCTGCAAGATCATAAAGTCCAACCTTTGATCTAATACCACCATGCCCACTAAACTGTCTCACAAAGTGCCACGTCCACTTGTTTTTTGAACGCTTCCAGGGATGGTGACTGCACCACTTCCTGGTGAGCCTATTCCAATGCTTAACCTCTCTTTCCTGAAGAAATTTTTCATAATATCCAACCTGAACCTCCCCTAGTGCAATTCGAGGCCGTTTCCCCGTGTCCTATAACTGGGAGAAGAAGCCGACCCCTACCTCACTGCAAACTTCTTTCAGGTAGTTGTAGAGAGCAATAAGATCCCCGCTTAGCCTACTTTTCTCCAGGCTAAACAACCCCAGTCACTCCTCATAGGACATGGCCTCCAGACCCTTCACCAGCTTCATTGCTCTTCTCTGGACACACTCCAGCACCTCAATGTCCTTTTTGTAGTGAGAAGCTCAGAACTGAACACAGGATTTGAGGTGTGACCTCACCAGTGGAGTACAAGGGGGATAATCACTGCCCAGGTCCTGCTGGCCACAGTTTCTGATACAAGCCAGGATGCCATTGGCCTTCTTGGCCACCTGGGCATGCTCCTGGATCATGTTCAGCTGCTATCGACCAACTCCCCCATGTTCTTTTCCTCTGGACAGCTTTCCAGCCATGCTTCCCTGCCTGGAGTTGTTGTGACCCAAGTCCAGGACTTGGCACTTAAGCCTTGTGAAACCTCTTACCATTGGCCTTGGCCCATCAATCCAGCCTGTCCAAATCCCTCTGCAGAGTCCTACTACCCTCCAACAGATCAACACTCCCAACTAATGTGGTGTTGTGTGTGATCTTACTGTTAACTAAATGTATTTGTATAATTTTTTTTTATCTTTTATGATAGTGGCCAGGTTAGGTAGAATAATATCTTACCTGTAAACAAGAGCAATCTTTGGCCATAAAAAGAATTGAAAACAGCTGTTGTCCAGATTGGTATTGTCAGTGGTTGTGGCTTCTGCTCTTGTCTTGAGTAAAAGAGTAGCAAAATCCTATTTCTTCATTTATTAGTGTCAAATTTTGATGTAAGGAGGTATCTTCTGTGAACATCTGCTCCACTTGTTACAGAAGGATGCTTATATAAGAAGAAACTAGAGTGTCTTTACAAGCCTTAGAAAAGCAAATATCATTCTCCTGCATATAGAGAATTATGTGACAGAATTCTCCAGCATGAATATTAGGACAGATTTGGCATTTAGTAGGCCAGAAAATCTGGAATCATTGTTTTGGGATGAAACTAATGAAGCACAGCAATATACTTGTCAGTGTGTGTGAAAAAGCACGTGAACTCTGTCAATAAGACAAGCTCCAGCTCATGTATCCTGCTGATTTTCCTGAAAGGCAGAAGAGGCACATAATCATATAAACTTGTTGTTTATGAATACTTAGCTAATATACTTTCTTCAGGGTCACACAATAAAGCCCAGAAATTTCTCTTTCAAATGGAAAAAGATTACACCATAACCCTTCTGTTGCTCAAAGCCAGGTCTTTGCTAAGAAATGCAAGATGGTTCCAAAGCATCTCACTCTTATTTTCATCATTGCTTTGGAGGACTGATTATGCAGTTTTCACCTGAGGCTCTACTGTGCTGGCAGGTATGTATGCCTTCTCCTGAACTCCCAAATTTACCTTCTTGTTTAGTCCTTGAAAGCAGAAGATCGTATTAGAGTTTTGTCTGTCTTTATGGAATGCTGTTGGTGGCTTGTATGGCTTGCTAGTAATTTTTCCAGCAGATTCAGTAACCTAGATTAAAATTTTCCACCTATTCTGTCCTACCCATTCAAGTGGTTTGAAAAGATGTGCTCCTTTCCTGCTCCAAGTACTATGCTCTTATCGCAAGCAAACCTCCAGTGTATATCCAGTGATGTCATGGTGCCAAATTAATTCAGGCTTAATGTGTAACATTCATCCATCAAATGCTCACTTTATATTTGATTTCCAGAAATCTTCTGTAGTTCTTCTGCACAACCACTTTCAAGTCTTAAGTCTCCTTTCTATATTTTTCAGAACCTGTCATTTTTAGCTTAGTGATTTATCACTGCTAGGTACACTCATATTAATAATGTCAGAAACCTTCTCTCTTTCTCTCTGTTGAGAAGAAGCTCACAGATGCAGCTTCTTTCAGCACACACTGATATTTGAGTACTTGTACCCTGGCACTTCGCCAGCTCCCTCATGTACAAAGCTCCTTTCTGTACAATGACAGGGGTTAATACATTCTGTGCCTTCTTAGATGTTTTACAGTTTCTCAGAGAGCTTCTTTGACTGTTTCTCTAATCAAATCCCTTTGGGGAGGGGAGAATCACAGTGTTTTGACTATATCCTGTGGCAAATATGTGACCATATCTGTTTCTGCAGGGTATTTCTCTATGTATCTGAACTGGGTGTAGCTATCCATTTCAATAAAAACAACAAAATGCTGAGGGCCAGTTTTATCTTCTTGCTCGTTGATTTGATTTTTGGGGGTTTTTAGTTGAGAGGTGTGGTGGCTTATCCTAGGCTAGCAGCCAAAAATCCCACCTGGCTGCCTGCTCACTCTTCTCCCCAGCAGGCTTGGAGAGAAGAGAGGAAGAACAGGAATGAAAAAGTTTGTGGGTTGAGATAAAGACAGGGAGACTGCTTACCAATTACCATGGTAGGCAAACAGAGTCAAGTGGGGGAAGATTTACTTAGTTTATTGCCAGAAAAAAAAATTGCTAATGCGGGTAGTGGGAAACAAAAAAAAGACAAACATTAAAACAACAACTTTCCTCCCCATTTTCCCATGCTCAGCTTGACCTCCTCCCGGACTCCTCTCCTCCTCCCTTGTTATCACTGCAAGTTAGTTCAAGTCCCTTCAGAGAGAAAGCAAGTGGTACAAAAGGGGTGTTTTGGGGTTATGATGGGGACGTAGTGGTTTCTCTCTTCCATTCCTTTTGTCTCAGACCTTTCTTCTCCAATGTGTGTCATCCACAGGCTGCAGGGGATATCTGCTTTGCCATGGAGCACTCCTTTGCCTGACCTTGGGGTTTCATCTTTTGTTTCTCACTCCTTTTTCCCCTCTTCCTCCTCTCTTTGCCTGAAATTTTCTGTCCTTTCTTAAATATGTTTTTCCAGAGGTGCCACTGGCTGTCCATGGACATGTGGCCACTTCTCAAAAAAGGCCACCTCTGCAGCCTCCCTCCTACCAAACCTGGCCACAAACACCCCATACCAGAGATGCTCTATGAGTGCTTTACTAGAGTAAAGCTTTTTACACTGTCTTTAACCTATCCTGTTTGGAAATTCCCATATGCAAATATCAAATCAAGATGATTTAGTACCGCACAGAGCATGCATGGACCAGATTTCTCTTCTGAATCAGGTGTTGTCAGGGTAAACCTTTTACAGGCTATAGACTATTAAAACAGTGAGAAATAAGCTCCCATAAAAGATTGTGATTTATGTATAACAATGTTACAACTACTTTCTCATTGTAAAGCACATGTAATGTAGTCATACAGTAAATATGACTTGTTAGGGAGGTCAGGGGTCTTCACAGCAGAGAACACAGTGGTTCGTTGAGTCTTCCCTACTGAAAATTGTGTTTCATCCCTGGAGCAAGTCCATTAGGGGTAGGTGTGTTTTTTTTCAATGATTTCTATAAAAATCTAATGATTTGTGGCTGAGTTAAAAAGCCTGGGAGAACTGTAGCTTTTTAAATCCCTTAGATGCGTGTCTCTGATGGAGTCACCTTTACCACGTGCCAGGAGCCAAACTGGCAGAATGTTACCCGAGCTTTCTGGGCCAGTGCGGAGCCAACTGGAAGATCTGAGAAAACAGGTATTGCCCCTCAGTTCCCTGCCCAAAAGGAATATAGAGAAAGGTCTAGGAGAAATCAATTGACAATAAAAGCTAGGTCTGAGTTTCTAATTGTGGAAGACTGAGAGAAGCAGGTAGAAATTTAGGGAAGAGAATTTTTAGCTAATATGTGGGGCCATGAAAGTAGAAAGGATAACTTGGCAGTGGGAAAAAAATTAGGCACTGGGTGAGTGAAAAACAGCATGGAAATCATAGTGGGCCTTAGAGATAGAAAAGCAGAGAGGCTCTATATAATGAGCTGTGTAATGCCATACCTTGGCTGCCACAAAGTATAATAGCAAGGTGCAGATGCCAGGTTACATAATCTGTATGTAGGTAATATAATCTGAACTAACGTTAAAAACAGGGAATAGTTGATTTAATGTGTCTTGATCGATATTCCTGCATTTGTATATTAATTTAAATATAAATTTTTTTTTGAGGAAGAGGTAAAAATTACCTGTAAGGATAAATGTAGCGAGTCAATATCTACGCAATCCCAGCAGAGGCAAGAAGCTGGAATCCTTTATTGGACTTAAAAGTTCATATTTAAAGGGTTTAGGGTTTACATGTTTAACAGGGGGTTTACATATTCATCGAGGGATTTGCATATTCATTCTATTACAATTGGAGGTTTCACAGAGGTGAAGTAATAGGGGAAAACTCAGCTTGACAAATCTTGGGGTCTTAGGAATTACCTCATGGGGAAAACCCCATTTTGTCTTAGGGGATTTTACAGGGGGGGAACAGGTATTCCGGTCTGCAGGATGCAAGGATTCAGGGAACACAAAGGGAGAGAAAAGATACAATAGGTCTTCTGCACAGGTCTGATGAGATCAGGATGTGGACTCTCTGGCTTGGGCAGGGCATGTGATGTCATGCAAGGAGTCTCTTCCGTTCTGCTGGAGAAGGCAGGAAGAATCCACAGTGATGAGGTCATTGAAAAGGGTTTTTCTCCAGCTTCTATGACTCAAGGTTTTCTGTTTAAACCTAGCAGTTTCTTTTCTTGTGTCTGAATTTTTGGGCTCCAACAGATAAACAAATATTTCCTTTGAAAGAATTGAATATTATTAGGGACCTTTAGTGAATTTAACACTACTAGTGGTACATTATCATTATTATTATTGTGCATACAGATATACCTATATATATACACATATAAGTTATAAATATTATGAAGAATGGCTGTTCATTCAGTCAGAGTTCCCTCTGACACATGCTGGTTCCACTCTCCTCTTTGTTTTCTTCACCACTCAGTGCTGCACAGAGAAGAGACTTTGGTTATATTGTACTAAATGTCAAGTTTTTAACACTTTCAGCATTTAGTATCATAAAGTGTCCTGGAATGACACCTGAAACCATCAGTCATGTGATACTTACCTGCTAAGTAGGAATAAGTAACCTGCGGTTTCTTTCAGGTAGGTGTGATCTCTGAATCTTGCAGAAACAGTGTCCCTTCGGTGCTGGATCTTTTGTAGTTTTTTCTGTGATCATAACATTTAGCTTCCTAATCTCTGCCTAGAACACAGATGGAGTCCTCAGCTCCCTGCAAAAACTATGTAGACGTATCTGCAGTTATTTTGTCTTACAGTGGGATAGCTTTTGATTTTTTTTTGTCTTCCTAGTGTATTGTACATTTTTAGTGATGCTATTATTTACATTATTTCTACAATCTTTCTATGTAAATGTTTTTGAATGATTTTTAATAACATTTTTTCTTCAAGTGCTATGCACTTATCAGGTAATGCAAAAGGCATATAATTTCTCAAAATGCCATGGTATACGTGGTTTCTGAGGTTTCTGTTATAATAACTCTTGCAGTGAAGGTTGAATCAGTCTTTGGATAGTGATAGAAATGAGAGGTGCAGTAAGCTTAAAAAATCCAATGATTTGATTTCTTCTTCTAACACTCCTATCGCCTTTGATGCAAATAAACTTAGACATTCACTTTGTAGCTGTTGAATGGCACTACTTAAGCAGAGTAGAAGAAATCCAAGGAGAGGTATATTAAGATACTCTTCAGGAGAAGACACTAATTATCTAATTTATTAACTTGTCTGTTTAGTTAATGTCAGATGCTTCAGTAAGTGTTGCTAGACAGTGTGAAATGAGTGCTGTGAGGTATTTGAGTAAGCTACAGGAATGAATACTTTCTGAACTTCTGCTCCATTGGCAGTGTTTCATAGTTTAACTCACTTCATCCTGGCTAATGTAACTGCAAGTGTTGGTTTTAGTCATGGCATTTTTCTATTTTTTTTTTTTTTTATTACTTGCTGAACTCTGGCTATGGAACTCATTAACTGTGTCTTTACACAGCCTATAATCTGACTTATTAGCAGTGTTTTCTTGAGCTTTCTGGAGGACACTTTAGCTCTTGATTATGAGCTGCAGAAAAAAGAAATTGTAACTATGCTGTGTGGGCATTTTCCCCCCAGTGCCATTCTGTTCTTCCTAAACAGTCCTTGTCTTCTCAGCCCTTGCAGATTTATCTGATTCTGCAATCAGAGGAAAAAAGCAAAGTTTATTAGGAGGTACTTGGCTCTTCTGCTTTCAGTACTATTTATTTTTTGCCTTGCATTGGGTACCACTGAACCCTTTAGCCCAGTAGAAGTGTGCAGGGTTGCCCCAGCCCCAACCAGTAGCAAGACTAAGCAGGTAGTCCCACTAGGTCTGGGGTGATCGAGCACAGGGCTTGGCCAAGCAAGTACTACTAACCAATCACTGGCTTGATCCCTTTATCTTCTTATTTTCCCATGCATGTTCTTTCCCATACTACCTTGATCCCTCCCTTTCAATGCTTTTGGTTCCTCCCCTAAACATCTCATACTAGATCTTGTACAACTCCCAGGTGCCTGTTCCTGTATCCCGTGTCTCATTACCCCCTAAGCAGTAATCCCCAACCATGGGGATTACTGAACCATCAGCAGACCATGTTATGAAGTAAGTTCAAGTTATCAAAATGTTATAAAAGTGAGTTGCGGATCTTGGAAGACACCAGCCTCATGAGATCATGTAATTACTGTTTAGTTTTGGGTGTATGCTGGACTCTCACAAGAGGGAAACACAAAGTTTCTGCTTGCCTTTTGTTTTCTTCTGTTCTAGTGCAGTGCTATATCATATCAAAGGGTTGCTTGAGCTGGATGCAACCACGTTTAATTCAAAACAGAGAGCAGGGCAGCTCTGTTGTTCAGTACAACACACTCCCTGGTGAATGTGCTAGCCTGCTCAGAACTAGCTAGCTCAAGGTGTTCTACCTTATTCTCCATTACAAAGTGTAGACATAACCCTCACCATTAGTCTTTAGCATCACTTTCTTGATACCTCAGAATAGGAACAAACACATTTCCTACTTGGGGATTTGTTAAGTTCTTTAAACATTGTGGAGTCTTTCTATATGATAGGTTTCATTTTTGGACATTTGTAGATTAAAGTCTGCATCACAAATTATAGTGAAGTTTCGAATTATTGATTGCATTTGTCTCAATGGTAGGCTGCTGTCTACATGTCCCTAAAAGATGTATATACATGGTACTGAGGCTTGAATATTTCATCTTTGCAGTGTCTGTAGGGGGTATGTGGATGCATTACCTTGTCATGTATTAAATGGGATGCACATTTGCTGTCATTAACTGCCTCACAGCTGAGGACATGTGCTCTGTGGAGGCTGTTCAGGACTTTTTTCCTTTTCAGTTTACTTTTCAGTTCTGTGCTTACCATCTTGACAAATATTTTTCTAGTCTTTACCAAAAACTGCCTTTCAGCACTGTGCGGCATGCAGTGACACGTGGTCCTTTGACCTGATTGTGAGTAGCTCGAGTGTGTGGTGTATACCTGCTTGTTCTAGCATTTACTAATCAATTAAAAGCAATATGAACATAGAAATGAATCTGTCCTCTATACTTCTTTAGAGGGGGTAGCCAGAGATCCCCACACCTCCCCTGAGAAGACTGGGGAATGCTTGGAAAATGCTGCAGCTTTCGTAGAACATTTTGGATCACCACAAGGCTTTGGCAAGCATTTATAATTATGCTCCCCTTACCACGCGCCTCTGACCACTCTGAAGCTGCTTAGCCCAGAAATAATTTTTTAGATCTAATTTTGGTTTCAGACGCTTTGGCTTTGGACTCACTTGGCTTTGTTCTGCCCAATCTTAGCCCAAGCAGAGGATTCATGATGTCTCCTATCTCAGCTTTCTCTAGTGAAAGCTGCACCTAACCACCTGATCTTAGCCAATAGGACTGTAACTGAAATGCCTGAAGACCATAGTTTCAGTGGTTTCGCTGCTGGTCAGATCACCATCCTGATGTGTGCTAAAAGATCTCTGCACTGGACTCCACGTAGAACCTGCCCAGCAATCCTGTCAGCAGGCCCCCATCCATGTTAGAGCATGGGGTTTTTTTGAGAGTGATTATTTTTTAACTTGTGCCAAGTGTTGTGATGGCTTTCCATTCTTCTGTGTGACTCCTCATGGACATCATCTTCTCTCTCAACTTCAGGTGATGCAAATAGCTGTTAAAAACAGGAGGTGAAGTAGACTTGTCAGAATGTACCCTTGCTTCTTTTGATATATGAATTTAGGATACTGCATACAAGCCATGCTGGTTTCTGTACTTCTCAAAAGGTAGAATTTGATGAGAGGCATCCATTAATTTTCCAGGCTAGTTTATAAACCTGGGAGCTGCCATGCAGAGCTTTGTGTATTAGAAATTCCTTGTTAGTCACTGAAGGACTTACAGAAAGATTCTGTTGCAAGGAAACTCTTGGGTAAACTCCCCTTTACTGTCCAGAAAATTTAGCTCATTGTGCTGTGGATGATCAATGCTTATTCCATGAATTCATCATAAGAATTTCTCTGGAGGAAATAGCTTTCTTGTCCTTTGACTTGTGACTTGGATTTCATTCTGCAATGGCAATACTTCTGTGGACCTGGCCAGGGTAATTTGGAAGACTCCTTCATGCCTCCCACGACTGAAAAACCTGATGGGAAGTATCAGCACTTACATGGACAGAATTTTTATGTGATTTTCCCTTGCTGTCCTTTGTTAGTTGCTTTGGAGAAAACCAAGCAAGCTACATTTAGAGATTGCAGTATTTACATCTGCCATCTGGCCAAACTAAATAGCCATTAGTTTATTTCCAAGTGTGTTGAAATAATCTGAATAAGATAATAATATACTTTTGAGAGAAAGCAAGCTTGAAAATGAAGACCTGATAGTTGCTGTGAAAGTTGGTATTGGGAAAGGGTTCACTTTGAGTTGTGTACTTTGATCCTGACAGAAGAAATCCCTGATTGAAGTGATGTCAGAGAAGTGAGAAGAACAGAGAGAGAGATTTGGAGGAAGGAGTTGATTTCAACATAAGAAGGGTCTCGTGTTTTGTAACTGCCTTGTCTATTCTGGATATTTGTAAAATTGTGTTAAATTTTATTTACCTTAGCCTAGTTTCAGAGTTGAGTGTTAATTTGGAGGTTGTTATGTATATCCCAGATTGCAAACCCTTGCTTTTTTCCAAAAATAGAAAGCTTGGCATTAGAAATGATGGCCAATTTCCATTGTTAACCAGGGATTCTTACTTATTTCCTGGCTCTTCCTTTCTGTAGGAGGAACTGCTTTTCTTCTATCTGTCATATGAATGGTTGTGGTTGTGTATAGCCTCTCATAAGTGTTCCAGGCCAGGCAGAAACTGGATATTGGACAGATTGCCTTTCTGTTATACACAGCGTCCCTCCCTGTCCCCTGTCCCTTTTTAGGAACTCTCCTTGAATGCATCTACTTCACTGAAGAGTAGACACAGTGTTGACATAGATATCTGGAGAATCTGTAGTTCAGAAAAAGAAAGCAACTTTACAGCTTTCTTTCTACTCTCTGAGCAGAAAAAGAGACAGGGACCTAAATGCAAATTTCATTTTTGTCATAAAGTGATCTACCTCCTGATACCAGAACTACTCACGTTCACAACCACTGAGTTAAAAGATGCTTATCCTCAGGTTCATAACCCTTGAGTTATGTTTCTCCTTATATCTACGCAGTAAATCCATATAATGCTTGGTAAATCTGAACCATTAGTAAATGAAAACCTGTCTGGGCTCTTTTTTTCTTTGGTAGCTTTTCCTAAGGCACTGACCTTTTTTTGTGCTATCTATTCACATCCTTGAATGATGGATTAATAGAAGCTCAGGTGAATGAATGGTCTTTCATTATCTTCAGACTGCTTTTCATTTCTTCAAGTCATTAGCTCTTGAGCATCTATCCAATCCGCAGTGTGCTGGCATGGCTAGATTCTGCTGGCAGCAAGAGATATTCCCTTAAGTCGGATTCAGGGTTCATGTTGACATGTTTCATTATTGAAACAGTTTCATTATTACCCTGCTGAGACATTCCTTAACAGTTCATCATCTGGCAGCATGAATTCTAATAATTGGAAGTCTGTAGGCTTGCTCAGGACTATGTATGTTCTAGGCAAACACCTCAGTAAATCATGAGTTATGCTTCTCTTTGATGTAAGACAGTACCTCATGTTTGAAACTGAAGCTACATAGTAACAAATTGAACCTCCTGCCACTTTTTAAAAGTTGTATGGCAACCTTGAAGGAAGAACAAAAAAAAGCTTTGAGGAGGTGCTAGCAAACAGATATTTTAATAAGCAGAATCACAGAATATGTGAAGTTGGAAAGGTTCCACAAGGATCCTGGAGTCCAACTCCTGCCCTGCACAGGACCATCCCCAAGAGTCACACCATGTGCTTGGGGGTATCATCCAGGCACTTCATGAACTCTGTCAGGCTTGGTGCTGTGACCACTCTGATTCTGGGCTGTCTCATAGTCAGCACCTTTTGCCTGGTGCCCTGTGTGCTGAGTAAGCCTTGGTGTTACAGCTGAGTTATGTCCCTTGGTTAAAAGGTGCTAGGTAGTAGCCTGTAACAGGACTTACCTGGCTGAGGGGACCATGTTTTCTACTTCAAAAGTGTTCTCACCTGGCTAGTTAGCTGTACTGATTGTGTGAGTCTGTCCGCAGGTAGGGAGTCCTGTTTCCTTATCTGACTGCTGGGTTTGGGGTTTGTGTCTTTGGCTCATTATTCCCCAGTAAGCACAGCCTTGGTATTCATGTACTCTGCTCTCCTGGAATGCCCAAAGGAACCTCTGTGGAGCCCAGCACCAGCTTGATGCCTGAGCATATTTAGTTTCCTTGTATACAGGAAAGTTAGCAGAATTAGGGCTGTGTAGTGGTGCAGACAGTTGTTTCAGAAGTAAATGCTAGTCTCAACAGGGTCTTTGCTTGTATTTGATTTGTTTATGTGGCTAAAAATGTGGGGTAAATTTTCTGGTCTTTTGCACTGATCTTTCTAGTATGATAAAGGAAGGGAAAACCATAAATTGTGAGCACAGGGATGTAGCTCCTGTGGCTTGTGAAATACCACTCATATCTCATCTCTTCTCTCCGTACCTTCAAAATCTTTCAAACTCAGCTTTCAAATATGGCTTAATACGTGGGCAGGGAGGTGGTGTCAAACTGTGGCAGATCAGCAAGGTACAGAGTCCTGCCCCTGGGGAGGAATAACCCCAGACACCAGGACATGCTGGTGACCCACTGGCTGGAGTGCAACTTTGCAGAAAAGGCTCTGGGAGTCTTGGTGGACATCCAGTTGACCATGAGCCGGCAGTGGGCCCTTGTAGTAAAAAAGGCAAACAGCCTCCTGGGCTACGTTAGGAAGAAAGTTGTCAGCAGATCGAGGGAGATGATTTTTCCCCTCGGCTCAGCCCTGGTGAAGCCACATGTGGAGTTCTGTGTCCAGTGCTGGGCTGGCTCCCCAGTAGAAGAAAGACATGGACTTACTGGGGTGAGACCACTGAAGGGCCATGAAGATGATTAAGGGCTTGGAGCATCTTTCATAGAGGAGAGAGGCTGAGATAGCTGGAGTATTCAGCTTGTAGGACAGCAGGTAAAAGATACCTTTCCAATGTGTAAAAATACACACTGGAATAAATAAAGGTGGAAATTCTTCTTGGTGAAGTCCAGTCAAAGGACAAGAAGCAGTGGACACAAACTAAAATAACTGTAAATTCTGTTTAATCAAAGAAAGCATTTATTTTACTATGAGGATGGTAAAACACTGGAACAGGTTACTCGGGTTGTGGAGTCTTTATCCTTGAAGACTGAACATGGCCTAAAGCAATTTGCCATTGTGGTCTCTGCTTTGATCAGGGCAGTTTGACTGGACTGAAGAGGTCCCTTCCCACCTTCAGTACCCTGTGATTCTGGGAGCTGAAGATTTCTTAGAGTAAGGTGGTCACTCAGACATCTCTGCTAATTAGAGAATGGAAGAATTGCTACATTCAAGAGGACATGAATGGCATCCTGGGGTTTTGTGGATTGACACGTGACATCCCAAATTAGTGATGCTTCTAAAGATCGCCACATATTTACACAAGCATATACACTGGTTACATTATGAAAATATTATTTCAAGAACTGCTTGAAGGTAACATAGGGCCTTGAATTTGGAAGTCTTCTGCACTGTAACTATATTGCATCATCCTTTTTGTTTCTAGACACACTGACCAGAACATCCTATGTACCTAGAGCTGTAATAATGAGCTGTAATTGAATAGTGCTGTAGCAGTTTGCTTCAACAAGTTTTTAATTAGTTCTGTGTTACTGACTCCTGTAGGTATGCAGTTTGTTCTCTCAGCAGTCTCTTTTCCATTACTTTACCTGTTGTGTTAAAAACTCAGGCACAGACCAGCTCTCTATCATGGTTAGAGGGATTTATACGTACACTTTAATTAATGTACATATGTACAGGGTATCTGAGTACCAATTTTGTCTGAAGCACCCTGATTAACTGTCTTTTAGATAGTCAGAGAAAACTGTGTCAGGGATTTCATACTTCACTAAAGCAAAGGGAGAAATAAGCCTTTTAAATCCTGGCATATTTGTTACATAGAAATGGTGAATAAGTATGACCATATTAATAAAAAATTATGGTTTTCCATCTTGAAAAGTAATGTAGACTTTAAGACAGCTGTTTCATTTAAAACATTCATGCACTCAGAAGTGAGAGGAAAGAGAAGTAGAGAATGATCACTGTAATCTGCAGAAGAGTTTATTAGGTTTCATTTACTTTACAGGAGGGTCACAGATCATCTTCAGTGTAAGTCATGGATAAATGGACACAGCATCTTGCCATGTTGAACTTCAGTTTCAGGAAAGACCAGCAGTGTGCTTTGTTCTGTGTTGACACATTGCCCTTTGGAAGAGAAATTAAAACAACTGTTGTAAACTCTCAGTTTAAGTGCAGTGGGATTTTAAAACTTATTTTTCTATCCACGTGCACAGACCAAGAGTGTTTAGTGTTGCTATTTGGTAAGCTGCAGCAGACATCAGGTGCTTCAGTGCTATCAATCAACAGTGGTCTGCAAGAAAAGATCAGCATTCTTTCATAGTTACCTTTTGTATTTATTTTGTCTCTCCAGTAAATTAAGAAGTTCAGATTTAGGAAGAAAGTTCTAAAAGTTTTTCTAAACTGTGATTACTTTTGAAGTACAACTGTCATTGAGTGTGTATGTAAATGTGCATAGAAAATGGCTGTGTGCTTCCTTCTCTCACACTTGAGAATCATCACCAGTATATGTAGGTAATTAATGTGTTATCAGCTACTGCTTTAATTGGTTTTGTGGCTTTAAATTCAGAAGGTATGCTTTAAATAATATTTACTTACTACTGTGTACTTTTTGAAAGAAGCAAAATTATTGAACTCTACAGTTTTCACAGTCAAATGTGACATGATTGGACACAACAGATTCAGTCAGTCTTAATATTCCAACTCCCTCAAATAACAAATTTGTAGGCATACCAGTTGGCTTCTGTTGGTTTCCTGGAACAGAGTAAGTTCCATGGGAAAGGGCTGGCTGCTTAATTTATTTTTTTTTTCCTAGAGAGCATGGACAAACTTCTAACCTTTTTGGGCTGCTCCTTCAGCCTAATGATGTTCCAGCATTTGAGTCCTTCAAATTCAAGATATAGTTGGATCTAGTTCACAGAACAACAATTATGCTGTATGGAATTGTCTGGTCCATGACCTGACATATGGGATGTGTTAAACTGAGGTCCAAGTGCAATGATGATATCACCAGCACAGTGCAGTAATATCAATGTCAGGAGCGTGGACTAGTGAGTTGCTGAATTTTGGAGCTGAACACTGCCTCATGTCCCTGTATTTTTTTAACCCTTTTTTAAAAAAGAAGTGACATTTTGCTGATGTAGATTTACATTGCCCTTGTCCTCAGTGGTGCTTCTGCTCAGCTGTGGTGCTGTCAATCACTGTGGAGGACTGGCTGTTCTCTGTTATTCGTGCTTTATTCACAAGGTATTTTTCACTTGCTTCTGTCAACAAGCTTCTTCTGTTTTGTGCTTTGTTATGTCATGAACGAGTCTTCTATTCATACTGTATTATTACTGACCTCTACTTGAACTTTCTTCCTCTCTTCTACATATATTATTTGACTTTTCCACTGTGACAGGGAGTAAGAAAGGAAACGACATATTGCAGACTCAGAAAGAATTACAGTCTTAACTTCTTCTAGCAGAAGTGTGTGTTTTGGCTCTTGAAAATGAGAACAGAGTTTCATACCAAGAGGAGGCAAAATATCAAATGTGTTTCTGCAAAACGTATCATGACTGAATGCAAATTGAACTGGTTTGTCTAAGGCACTGAGTCCTCCCATGTAGCAGTGCCTATATTTGCTGCTTCTCCTTTTGACTTTCAAGGAACTTTGAAAGAGTAGTTGTATTAACTCCAAGGGTCAAAGAGCCACTACTCTAGTTTAAAAATCATAGTTTTGTATTTCTGTCTAAGTAAGGCTTGCAGGTTTTTTTTGTCAAACTTTTGGTTTTTGCCATTGCTGACTTGCTCACTGAATGCATGTGTGAAGGAACAGCCACGGGTAGAAAATGCACCAATGGAGAGGTGGTCAGTGTTTCCAGAAGCCTGCAGACCCTACTGTGCTCTGTGCAGCCCCTGCCCTGCCAGAGCCCCTCCCAGGCCTCACTGCACTCCATTACCTTCAGTAGGATGTCTCAAGGGTCATGTTTCTCAGGCTCCAATAACTCTCCCTCTATCCCAGGAAATTCTAGCTGGATTTTTTTTTTCAGCATTGCCATCATTGGCTTCACTCTCAGCCAAATTTTGACATGGTCTTGATAGTGCTGTAGCACTTGCATATGGGAAGTGCAAGCAAAAGCATCACCTTTAGCATCTGGGGATTGAGGAATCAAAAGCAGGAAAGTTAACTTGGTAGATGCAAAACCCCTTCAATGCTGGCTATTCTTCAAAAGGTTTCCTTGAAGAAAAGGAACAAAAGTTCTTGATGATGATATGATTTTTGGCAATACTGAAGTAGGTTTTGTGTAAATACCTTGCCATAAAACATTGCTGGTAGCCTTTAGTTGTATACTGGTGCCTTTGAAGGTGAAATTTTGAGCCTTCATCTGTGACAAGCAGAAATGAGCAGACCAAGTCCCTGCCTCCTCAGTTAGCTTCCTGGCAGAGTGGAAAGTTCATTTGCCAAGTAATGCTAGGAAGATTGTATGTTTATTATAGAAAGTCCATTAATTTACTTTCTCCCCATAAAAATTCTCCACCGGTTGTAGGTGGAGGCACTGAAGACAGCTGCTGTTGTAAAATATATAAGCTCTTCTAACTTTGTGATGTGTGCAATTCTGTTATTTTTGCTTACCTAAAAATCACAGGCTCTGTTATTGTTTGTTGTGGAATGCAGCACTTGAAGTATAATAATGCTTTCTAAATAACATTTGGAAACACTATGCAAAATTGGGTAATACCTGGTCTCTTCCCTACTGTCCTGCTCTTGGAAGTGGTGAGTATTGTATAATTCAGAGGCACTTCTTTCTCACTGCTCATTTCTTGGTGACTGAGTAAAAGGGAAATAAACATAACCTGAATGCACTATTGAAACTTGTAGTGGACCTTATAAAGCTTTCAACAGTCAGTGTTTATATGGAATGCTCTCCTGTCATCCTCCTTTAAGAAAGATTCTTGGGAAAATTACCTATTAAAGTTACATGTAGATAGTTGAAATGTTCAAAACTATCCTCAAACTCTCCAGGAATTCATGACCATGTATGGTTATATGGAGAGATTATTGAAAAAGACATTTGCAAGAACTGGTAATGGAAACTGGCTAATCTCAGTGGGGTGCAGAAATTACTTGCTACACACTGTGGCTTTTAGACTAATTTTATAAACTAGGATTTCATGGTGTTTGAATTCCTATCAGGTTGTAAAGATTTCTATCAGTGTGTTATTCTGTTTAATATCTCACTGTTGTTTATTCCGTTTTAGGGAACTTTCTACAATTCTTTTAAGTACAACAAGGAGAAAACATAAGCAAATAGTGGGTGTACAGAAGTAACAAAACCTAAATGTTTTATGCAGAAAAGATTCAACAAGTATCTCCCACCTACGAAGAACGAATCAAATTTTCACACTGTGACCTTGCAGTACAATCTTGGATCAAACCACATGTTTCTTTAACAAAAAAATAATTGCGTTATACTATTTGCTCTGATCTGATGATGTGGAAATAAAATATTGAAAGGAATGTCGTTATTGTTTTCTTTATTCTTTGGATTTTACCTAACTGAATGGATTTAGAAAAAACAATAAAAGCTTTTATTCACAAAGCCATCACTACAGGATTAAAGAAACCTTATAGGCAAAACTTGTTGATATGAAATGATTAAGACCTAGTGTAATAACTGGGTTTCATACTCAGCATAAGATTTTAGAAGTAGAGAAGGAAAATACAGCCACACAAATCCTGTTATTCTCATTGGACTATATGATTAAACTGCTGGGATAATACTGAAAAGGTACATCTGTGCTGTAGTATAGCTGCTTGGATGTGAGTCAGGGGTCCAGTGCTTTCATTCTTACTGGTGTTGAGCAGCATTTACTTTGCCAAGAGTTCTTTTGAAGCTGGCGATGCTAATCATGGCCAGTGGGAGAATGGCACAATTGAACCACATGGTAATGGAAGACAAATACTGCAAGTAATGCAGACTGATTAACAGGAAGTTTATTTGGCAAAGATATTTAAAACATGAATTTTGCCATGACCAGTAGGTTCCTATTAAATCACAAAACCGATTCAAGTCCCACTGAAATCAAGGGAATTTTTCCTGTTGACTTCAGTGACATAAAGATTTGGACCTCCATTGGATTTATCTTCCAATTTAAGATCATTTTTCTGATGATTACTGAATGTTCCCCAGTGTTGATACATTAAAATGTGTTGCCAATTCAAATAGCGTTGTCTTGTACTGTAAAAAGTAAAATAAAATATTTGTTTTGGCATCTTTGTAAGTGGAATTTTTGTCATGTGTTTAGAACTCATTCTGCACTGCTAGCTGCACGTAGGAAATGTTCCCTGTTCTTCTAAAAACATTTGTAGTACATGTTTAAGACATTAACTGTAACTTTATGGACTGGATTTAATGCTCAGTGGATTTGCACTACAGTATGGATCTAACTGTTAATTATTACCAATTGAAGACCTTCTGCACATCAGATTGTTGTTGCTTGTGAGACTATCGTTTTGTATTTAATGAAAAGATTGTCATTAATAATATGGTGTCAGAATTTTCAGTTGCTAGCCATGTGGTTTATTCCCTCTGTAACAGGAGAGCTTCTTGTGAGCTAATGCGAGCAGCTTTTGGATTATTTCTTACTGAATAACTTCTTTTATTTGCTGAACATCTCTGCTCAAGATCAGTTAATTTCTAGCAGTGTACTTGGTGATTCCTGTTAGTACCATGTTAGGTGTTGGTATTCTTTGTGAACTAATTTATGAAGTGGATCCTGACACAAATGATGAAAAAAGTTGGGCTGCAGCTTGTTTCAGTAATCTGTATTTGTTTTTTACTGTATTCAGGACCATGATTTTCATCCCCAAATGGTTCATGATGCATCCTATCTTTTCTACTAACCTGCTTTGCTTTGGCTTTCCTACTTCCATCCTTATTCTACAGTCAGTCTGTTGGGGAGTTTGCTATATTTGTACTTCAAATATACGCTCTTGCTTGTTATACCTGTGTAACATCATTACTTTGCTTTCCTTCCCTACAATATGTGTCCACTGTTTCAGCAACTTTACTTTCACAGTCGCATAAACACTTCTGTTGCATGTGGCAATTGCGTCTGAGGTTGTAGAAACCTTTTCTGTTCTCTTACTTCCCTTCCTGTCATTTTCTCAAACTTCTGGCACTTCTGTGTAGGCTTCTCAGTTGATTTATTGTACAATTTGTGTCTAATCTCTACTTCCACTTCCTCTGATTTACCCATTGGTTTGTTAAATCTTAGGGACCATTAACATGCATCTCTGCTAATTCTCATCAGATCTTTTCTGTTGTGTTTTTTTTTTTTAATGCTCTTGTATTTTTGTGTTTTACATGTATCTGTAAGACTAAAGCTTCATGTGGTGCTCATTCTCCTAGAGACTGTGAATTTGAATCTGAGGTCTTTGCATTTTACCTCTGCTGTATTGAGTGCCTCCTACATAGGTTTAATACAGCAGATTCAACTGACCTCCAGTTTTGCTCTAGACTCCCAGGGGTGAGATTCACTTCTAACTTTACAAGTCTACAGTGCCAGCTGATGGTTTTCTACAGAGCTGTTGAGATGTATAGAAACACCTGGTTTTCTATGTTGACTGTAAAAGGGACCTTGATAACTGTTTTGGGTGTCTGCATCTCTAGGTAACTCTCTCTGCGTTGTCTATGCCTAAGGTTGAGTGTCATGAAGTGTGTACTGGGACTGAAATTGTATATGTACATTGGGAATGAAAATGAACTGCTGGTTTGGTTGTGTTATGTGGCAGTTAATTTTTTCTTTCTCAAGTATTGTATTTTTAGGAAAAAGATTTATTTTCATGGGTCTCCCAACAGTAATTTTGAACACCTTGATGAAAGAAACGAAGTAGATAATGGGCAGACTATTCTATTACTGAATATAGAACAAACACATTTAGGAATTTTGCTTATTTCTCACTTGGACCATGGAAGAAAGCTTTAATTATTAAACTTAGTGGGAGGAAGAAGGCATATATTTATTGAGTTACAATTTTATTGTTGAATTAATAATATTGTTTTAATTTTAATGATTTACAGGAAGCCTGTTTACCTGTAAAACTCCAGCAATTGCAGATATTGTGATACTAGTAGATGGTTCTTGGAGTATTGGCAGATTCAATTTCAGGCTCGTTCGACTGTTCCTGGAAAACCTGGTCTCGGCTTTCAATGTGGGATCTGAGAAAACAAGAGTAGGTAAGGTGCCATCGTTTTCCCTAATATTTCTTAGCAATGTAAAAATGTTATCAGTTCAGGAGAGTTAACAGCATAATACTACTTTTTTTGTGCAAGATTCATCCTCGTCTGGAACTAGCGCTTCTGTCATAAGAGTAATGCTGCTGCAATGTTTGTATTCCTCACAGTTTACTGTGATCCTCAACTTAGATAAATGCTAATGCAATGTCAGTGGAAAAATAAAAACAGTGGAAACAATCTTACTGACTTCAGTCAGCATTAGCTCAGATCCTTGCAGTTTAATTTTCAGATGCAGAATGTGCCAGTGGATGGCTTTTCTTTTGGTTTAAACTGGCTCAAATGTTATATTTGTGTTCTGCTACTGTTCAAAAGTGTAGTAAGTAAAACTTTCTTTTTTAAAAAAAAAAGTCTTGAACTGTTAATAAACTCTGAAGAAGTTGTGTACTTGTTTGCTTCTCATTTACTTAGCACTTGAGCAAAAGGCTTTGAAAGTTAACTGAGGAGTTGTCACCCAGAACAACTTCATACTGTTTTTTTGTTGTCAACCAATGCAGTTTTTCTAGTATAGTAGCAGAGCTACTTACAGTAAGCTTGCTGTAGTAAGGTATTGGTAATCAAGTACATAAAGTGTAGATACTTCAAGAAAACCCACTCTGTTGTCCAGTGAATTACCTTAGTTTCTGGTTCTTTAGGTCTTGCACAGTACAGTGGTGATCCCCGAATCGAATGGCATTTGAATGCCTATGGCACGAAGGATGCTGTTTTGGATGCAGTCCGTAATCTACCATATAAGGGAGGGAATACATTAACAGGTACAGTGTATGTTTTAGCGTTTTCCTTTTAATAAAAACATGTTCTGCTGCATGGACTAAGAAGTGTTAGTGCTTATTATGAAGGGTAAAAAGGATAGGGGTTTTGCAGCTTGCTAATGGCTTTATCCAGTGTCCCTTAAGTCTTTTCTAAGGGCTTGTCCATTGGCTTTACTGGATATCAGGGTAGGGTCTCATAAAACAGTGTACATGAACTCTCTGTGCTAGAAGTAAAATCTTTTACCTGCTAGGAAGAAAATGCAAAATCCATTCGTAATGTTCATGCACAGAGCTTTATTCTGGAGAAGGAGAGAATGTTGTTTTAATATCTGACAACTGGCAGTACTAACTTTTCAAATGACCACCTGGAGCTTTTAGATTTCCATTGACCTTTGAGTTGTTAGAGCACTTAAGCCCCAGAGACACTTAGTGATGGATAAAGGGGGGATGCCTGACAGTCTCTGAATACAATTCCAGTGTCATCAAAGCAGTAGTTAGTAATGTTGGCTGTTGTGCCAGGAGAATGATATATCCAAAGACCCAGACATGGCTTTAAGTAAAGTGCTGTCTTCCTTTTTTTTTTTTTTCTTCCAGTGGGTAGGGAGGGGGAGAAAGAATATGCATCAGCCTTTATTTTGGTAGAAGGAATGATTGCAGAGGGACAAAGGGCAGAAGGACTCTACTGTGATTCTAGGAATGAAATTACTGTATGGTAGGAAGTAGTAAATTATCATGATTATTTTATGTGGATGTTAGAAGAAGTGAGTTAGGAACCTTTGCTGCGGGAGACTTAAGAGAGTTTTCAGATAGGAGCTCATTGTGACATGTAAGTTTGTCTTGGAGTTGTTCTTCTTTCCCTTTAAATAATTAGCATTTATTAAAATCAGATTCTCCCTAAGCTTAAATAAAGCTCTTCTTCAGCTTTTAAATCAGAAAGAACAAACAAACAAACAAAAGTTAAGATTGTCTGTATCATGGAGGTTTACTAAGCTTTTCAGAGCATGTGCTTTCATATAAGCAATGTAGGTAGAAGGAGAGGAAACTTCCTGTTGTAGCTTGGTAGAGTAAGAAAAAAAAAGGTGATGCATTTGCCAGAAGATCAATTTAGGTTTCCATAGCCAGTTTAAAGTACATTGATTGATCAACTGGCTATTAAAAATAAATGTCATCTTCTTTGTAGTTTAGGCTCCTTGTTGGAATTTAATCTTTCAGTAAATAAATTCTTCTTTTATACTTACTCTTCATCAAAAGGTTTCTCAATTTTTAAATTGAGTGGAAAAACAAACACTGTGATATTAGCAAAATTAATGGATGTTTTCACCTCTTAAAGGCTTTCAAAATATTTTCTGTTTTAGGTCTTGCCTTAACTTACATTTTGGAAAACAGCTTTAAACCAGAAGCAGGTGCAAGACCTGGAGTATCTAAAATTGGGATACTGATCACTGATGGGAAGTCCCAAGATGATGTTATCCCTCCTGCTAAAAACCTCCGAGACGCTGGCATCGAGCTGTTTGCTATTGGTGTGTATTCTGCCATATCCGTATATTGTGTCCCATTATACGCTGGTGTATTTGTATCTGTTGCTCTCTAATTTAAAGAACTGTTCTTTTCTGTCTTTATCAAGTAAGTATCATTGTTAATTTATATATTTTAATATGTTCTCCAATTCATTACTGCTATAATTGGAATTTAGCAGTATATATGGATGCTACATTATCAGGAGACAGCTGAAAAGATGCCACTTGTGCTGGCAGAAATGGAAGTCTTGAATTAAAATCTTAACAACAGAACAATCTGCAGTTGGTCATTAAAATGAATAGAATTGGATATTAGTAATTTTTTATCAATCCCTGTGTATACAAGATTTTTTCTTTTTCATTGCGATAAATTGCGATTTTCATTTTCTTTCCGATAAAAGGTGTAAAGAATGCAGATATAAATGAACTCAAAGAGATTGCTTCTGAACCTGACAGCACACACGTCTACAACGTAGCTGACTTTAACTTCATGCATACCATTGTTGAAGGTCTTACCAGAACAGTGTGCTCACGAGTAGAGGAACAGGAAAAGGAAATCAAAGGTGAATAAGAAACAAAACGTAATGTAACTTATGATGAACTTAGGGCTACAAGTCTAAGTTCTAGGCTGGCTTCTGGCTCTTGAGTCATGCTGTATATTCTGTTGCTTGCAAGAAGGTACATTGTCAGGGAAGTTATCTTCCTAGGTATATTTTATTCTTGCTTTGATATCTGTGATCTTTTGCTCTCTGTCTTTGATAGTGGTAAACATTATGGTATTTGGTAGTACCAAAAAATACAAAAATTCATTCTGCTGTAACTATTTCCAAGTGGTGGGTAAGGAAATTCTTTTTATTATACACAGATCTGGGGATAAATTAGTTTAACAGCTGCACATGGAATTGTTACATTTGTGCTGTGCTTTCCATCTCCTAACTTACTGTTTTTATTATCTCATAACTTTTCAGAAGTTTCAGCTATTTAGATTGCTTTGTCCCTTCTGGATGACAGCTTTTTTTCTCTTTTTTAACACACAAAAATATATTTCAGCACACAAGAAAAGATGGTGGTGAAGAAAATTGTTCTTACATGAAAAAGTTTCCACTGACTACAGTTTTTTGCTTTTCTGAACAAATAAATGGCTATGCAAAAATGTTGCAATTTGCCAGAGAAACAGTTCTACGTGAGGAAATTCTTTCTGAAAGGCTCCAGTGGATTTTGTTTCTATTCTTGGTTTCTGATTCCTTAATATCAGAGAAATGCTGAGTGATTTTTCAGTAAGCTGGAGATATATATCAGTAAGGAAGTCTGTCTTTCACAGATATTTCTACCTGTGCTATGAAGAAGTGTGTGTTTAGTAAGGCTTCATTCCATCTCTTTCCTCTTTTATTCACCTGAAAACTGGAAGAAATACAGAACACTAGCTGTGTCTTGTAGAGGGAGTAGTCAGTTGGGAAATTGAGAGGGAGAGGATGAAAAAAACATAGAGAGATGAGACATCTTTGTGGAAAGGAATGATTGCCAGAGAAGGTGACTGTTCGCTGCATCTCTTCAGTTGGCTGACAGACAGCATATTAGTTTCCATCCTCAGAGGAGCACAGGAGATCACAAGATCACATATGTACTTGTATGTTTTTCATAACTGGGAAGAAAGCAACCTGGAACAAAAAAACCAAACCAGAAAGAAGGGTCTTGATAAAGTGATGTGAGGAAGGACAGGAAGGCTTAGTTTTGTATTTTGTCTTTTTCATTTAAAGGTTTATAAAAGACTGGGGAAGCTTAGTCCCAGTGAAACTCCATGTGCAGTACTCATTATGACTTATTTGTTTCCTTGAAAATAACCTAAGTAAGTGTGTAGTAGCCACACTACTGATGAGGAATGATCTTTAGAGCTTCAGCAAATACAACAAACCAAATAATCATTATGCAGAAGGGAATAAAAAAATTGTGTTGTCTGTAACCTAGGAACAATTGCTTCACTTGGGGCTCCCTCGGATTTGGTCACATCAGAGGTAACAGCTAGAGGATTCCGGGTTAGCTGGACCCACGCGCCAGGCAAAGTGGAAAAATACAGGGTTGTGTACTATCCCACTCGAGGAGGACCACCGGAAGAGGTAACAGGAGGAAAAGCTTCCCAGAAATTTTTAATGCAACAGCAGCAAGTAACCAGACAGGAGATCCATGGTCTTATTATAAATCTACCCTGAAATTCCCTGTGTGGGCTCTGAAGTCCGCTACAGAAAGGAGATTGATCACACTGGATGGTGACGAAGGTTAGGTAGTAGCTAGGCTGCTTTTCTGTCTACAATGTAAAGTAAAGGAGTAAAGTGTAAAAATAAGCACTTTCAGGGGATGGGGTGAAATCTCTGCATTTTTCTTACATGTACAGTTACTTAAACCAGTTCTGTAGATTCCCCCTGCACCCATCTGTTTACAAGAACAGAAGTAGGAGTTGATGGCAAGTCAGATTTTCAGTTCTAAGAAAATAATTATTCATAAAAGAAGATGATATGTGTGTACATTTTGGGACATTTACAATTTGTCATGCAAAATTTGGAGAGAGGTGATTATTTGAGTAGGACTTGAGCATTTTGGAGACAGGGAAAAATGCAGTGGAACAAGTTTCTGGCTTTATCTGACAACTTATAAAATTGAATGGAATGGCAAAAAACAAAGGGATTGAACTAAGATTCTATTTTGTCTCCTTTTTTCTTTTTACTAGAAACTTGTTTAGCATGGATATGTATTAATGTCAATTTGAAGTACTGTGTGTGTATGTATGTAGTACTAAAGGAATGCCACATATATACTCTTAAACTGTATCATACACTTTATCTAAGCTATTCCTTTGTTCTAAATGGCTATGTATATCAGCTAAACATTTTGACTATGTATGTTGTTGCTGTTTTTTCAGACACTTTACTGTACATAAATGCAACATGAACTAAACTTGAATACGTTGATTTGTAGATGCCAATGTAAAAATTGCCTGGAAGAGGAATTGATTGATTTGAGGATAATACAGTTAGTTTACTTAATGCATATTTAGTTAAATTTTCTTTTAAACAGGTTGTGGTAGATGGAAGCGTGTCAACAGCAGTTCTGAAAAACCTGATGTCTTTAACTGAATACCAGATAGCTGTATTTGCCATATACTCAAACGCTGCTAGTGAGGGCCTCCGGGGAACGGAAACTACACGTAAGTATCTTTAGCATCTTTGTTGCAGATTTGACTGTCTGCATTTTATCAAACTGTGTAAGCGTTAGTCTTTTTGAAAAAGAAATACAGAAGGGAATCTTTTTCAATTTAGCTTATTTTAGTGCATTTGCCTTAAATTAATTTTAGTTTGAATTGATTCTGGGCTAAGTTCCTAAGTCCAAATTCTCTGTGAACATTTAAACACTGAGAAAGTTTTTATCTCTGGGATGAACTTTGAAGTCGATTGTATTGAACCCTAAATTGGAATATTCCTATGTTTTGGGTGTGGAGCCAAACTTTATGAAGTAGGTTTGTGACTGAAGATGATCTTGTGAGGGGAGGATTAGGTGGGACCAGAAATACCTGCATGTGATTTCCAAAGATTTTCAAAGATTTCTGTACGTTTCTTCATCAATGATTCAATTATTTTCTGTCTGTAAAATGGTGATTTGGGATATTTTAAGACAATACATTTACAGATTTGGGTATTTGTATACAAAATGCAGTTACTTTTTTTAGAAAATATTACAGATACTAGGAAGGGAAGTAAAGAGGAACTTTATAGTTCAGACTAGGAGACAGGAAGTCCATATGTGGACTTATGTCCATATGGGATGTAGTAATAGCTGATACCTGCTGGAAGATCAGCACAGTAGGGCTAAAGCAATCTACAAGACTTCTAGAGTGCTTTGACAACAACTTCCTGACACAATTGGTCAAGATGCCAGCAAGGGAAGGTGCTCTGCTGTAGCTGGTACTTAGAAACAAGGAAGAATTGATGTGGGGAGGAAGATGTTAAAGTCGCAGATAGCCTCGACTGTAATTATCATGAGATGGTGGAATTCAGGATTCTAAGAGGAGGGAGGAGTTTAAAAAGGAGGACCACAATTCTGGATTTCAGGATAGCAGTCTTTAGTGTCTTCAGAGATGTGCTGGGAAGAAGCTGAAGGGATATGGCCCTGGAGAGGAGGAGGATCCAGACGAGCAGCTTGATACTCAAAGATCGCATCCTACAA
This sequence comes from Neopelma chrysocephalum, assembly GCF_003984885.1. Taxonomy (NCBI): domain Eukaryota; kingdom Metazoa; phylum Chordata; class Aves; order Passeriformes; family Pipridae; genus Neopelma; species Neopelma chrysocephalum. Next base: position 4,671,758 of record NW_020897725.1, read on the forward strand.
GGTCAAGAAAGGTCCCTACTAACAAGTAGGTAATCAACCAAAGGTGACTGGAGACCAGCGTGGATAATCAAGAAATTCTTAACAGAGCTCAGACATAAAAGGAAGTTTATAAGAGATGGAAGAATAGGCAGATGACACAAAAGTACAGAGTTGCTAAACTTGCAGGGCTAAGTTTAGGAAAGCCAGGGCCAACTTGGAGATGAATCTGGCAAGCGATGTGAAGAGGAAAACAAGTTTAACCTTATGTAGTTCAACAAAGGGAAGTGCAAAGTCCTGCCCTGGGGAGCAGCAACCCCATGTGTCAGTACACGCGGAGGGATGACCAGCTGGAAGGCAGCTCTTCAGAGAAGGACCTGGGATCATGGTAAACAACAAGTTGACTGTGAACCAGCAAAGCACCCTTGTCACAAAGAAGGTCAGAGCCTTCTGGATTATGATTGAAAATGAAAATGAATCATTTTCATTAGAAAATGATTGTCAGCAAGTTGGGGGAGGTGATTCTTGCCCTCTGCTCAGCACCGAGGAGGCCATAGCTGGATGCTGGGTCTTGTGCTGGGTTCCCAGTGCAAGAGACATGTGGACTTACTGTAGTGACTCCAGTGAAAGTCCACAATGATTAAGAGATAGGCACATCTTTTGTAAGAGAAGAGTCTGAGACAGCTGGACTGTTCAGTTTGGGAAGAGAAGGCTCAGGTGATCTCACCAATTATGTCAAAATCCCTGATACAAGGGAATGAAGAAGAGTGAGCCAGATGCTTCTTAGTGGTGCCCACTAATAGGACAAGAGCCAATGAGCACAAATTAAAAACCCATTAAATTAAATCTGAACAGGAGAATATACAGTTTTATTGTGATGGTGGTCAAACAGTGGAATAGGTTGTCCAGAGAGGTTGTGGAGTCTGCATCTCTGGAGATATTTAAAACGCAACTAGAAAAGGTTCTGAGCAACCTGCTTTAGCTGACCCTGACTGAACAGGGAAGTTAGTTTGACCAGATGATCTCCAGAGGAGACTTTCATCCTAAATGGTTATTTGATTCTGTGTCAGTGCTGATCTTCGCAATCTGAAAATAAAATATAATAATATAAAATTATTTGAGACTTCTCAATTGATCTCAGTCTCCCAAAATGTCATCTCCAGCCATATTATACCCCACAACATAATGTTAGGACCTGTTTAATTTATTGAGGCAGAGGGAGCAGTCACATACTGAGCCAACAGGATTGTTTTGTACTGCACCTGGAATTCCTTTGAAGTCACCCAGTCAAGTTCTGACGGAGCCCAGCCCTGCTGGCTTTCTGAGATGTGATCAAATCACACCCCAAGGTCATGCAGCATCAAGCAATTTATACATCTGTCTTTGATAGTGTGTTGGAAGTAATAGTCTGACATGTGCAATATTAATCACTCCACATGCTAAAATATCTGCAATTTTAAAGTATTTTTTACTATCCTAATGGAGAATTATGGAAAATTGTACTTTACATTCCTGCCTTTGTGTGAGATACTGACAGATGAAAGTAGTCACCAATTACATTTGTTCATATAGAACATTGAAAATGGTTTACAGGTATGTGAAATCTGAACAGATGTATGTATATGCATAATGTACAGATAATTAGAATGTTTTCTGACTTTAATGGTTGCTTCTAACTTGAAATAAATATGAAATCCATTCACATTTTAATTTTGCTGCAAATATATATTTTACCTGGTTTAGTTTATTCTAGTAACATGGATAAATTAAACTGACTAAAACCAACTGGAATAAACTAAACCAGCATTATCTACTAGATATTAATATTTGACATTCTGAACTCCTCAGCTGAAAATTCCAGTAGAAAATACCACATTTTATTTCCAGTCACCTCTTCATTAATTATTATATATCTATTGCCAGGATATCTTCCAGTTCCTGTAGAGAGATAAAATACAAGTCACAAGTTAGGGGATATTTTTCTTATGGATTTTTAGAATCAAAATAAGGAAAAGGACAGGTGATGGATACTCTCTCTCTGATTCTGGGGCAGTTTGAGTAGGAATGAGACAATGTGGAACCAAGTGCCTTCAGGATATGTCAACATGTAGTTTCTTGCTGTAAGTATCAGAGGTCTGAATGGAGCTCTGAGCAAAGAGTCTGAAGTGCACTTGAAAATATTCATGGGTAGTTTCTCCCTGTAATGAGAGGAGTTGTGGGAATTCATGGGAATATAAATCACAAGAACAAGGATTTAAATAGGATGGAGGTAGATTATTAAAGGTTTGGAAGTGTAGATGGGTAACCTAGAAGTAGAAACTTAAAGAGAGGTGTAGGTCGAAGTTCTGCCACCACTTACAGACAAATAACAGACTGAGTGAACGGCCTCAATGAACAAGAAAGTATTAGGCTGACTTGGTGTAGTACATGGGGAGTTAAGAACTCTGTTAGAGCTTGTTGAACACAGTATAAGGGATAAACTATTTCTTGGAGAAATCAGCTAGACAGGGTGCAGTTTTTGTTTGGACAAGGAGATTAGTGAAGCTCTGTGACTGTAGTTAGAATTTGTTGCTGAATCTTTGTTTGCAGATGAGATTCTTCAGAAGTATGCAAAGAAGAGCTTAATAGCAGCTTAACATCCAGCTTTATTATGGTCTCTCCGAGTTCCTAATATTAAAGGCTCGATATCAGTTAGCAATAACCTTCTGTTTTTTTCAGACCCTTTCAGTCATTTTAGGGACTTAAAAGTTTCAAAGGAGAAGTCAAAAGTTCCCTCATATCTCTCCAGTGACTGCATATTTTGTGTAACAGCAGTTAAGAGACTGTGGGATGTTATTTTGTGAGAGGAAGAAAGTGAGGACAACAGGGAAGGTGCAAATGCTACTCTAAAGAGTTACAGAAATGCAAAGAAATATTCAGGAACCCAGATTGGTGCTATGTTCTGGTATCAGTGCCTTAAATTCACAAGTAAACCTCCTAATATTGGTTGAATTTCACTCAGCCTGGTCTCACTTGCCAGGTTATTATTCACCATGATTTGCAATGGATGATCTTGCCCATATTTGCATTATCCCACTGACACAGGCCTGGGAGCCAGTTTGGACAGTCCAGGCCTTAAATACGCAACAGTTTATAGTCTAAATATTTAGACATGTGCAATGTGCTCATCCAGGATTTTCTTCAGGGCCTTGTACCTCGTGGCTGTCACACCCACGCTCTGCCTTGGGAACTATTCCTAGCAAGAGCCATCCCTTAAAAATGCTACTGGTTCCTAATAGCAACTCTGTGTATTCTTCAACAGCGATTGGTAATCCTCCTTCAGATCAGGGAGAAGGAAGGGTGAGATCAGAACAGAGCAATTTGGTGCTCAAAGAACAGCAGTCCTCTTACTGGAAGTATTCAGAGCCATTTAGGACAAATAGCTGAAATGCTTTGTAAGGCATAGCTCTTCCCTGGCATTAGAAGTGGTTTAGGTCATAATTTCCTTGTTTGTCTAGTTCTGCGATCTCTTATGTACCAATCATCTCTTCATAGTTGTAGCATACAGACAGTACTTCCATGCGTGGAGATAGCTGTATTCCTTTGTGTTTCCTGGGGTAAAATAAACTCTTTGAATAATAGCTGGTTGTTCAAGTGAGACAACTGAATTGACTCTCTTGTTCCGCTGTAGTTGCCTTGCCAATGGCATCGGATCTGCAATTGTACGATGTGTCGCAGAGCAGCATGAGAGTGAAGTGGAATGGAGTAGCGGGTGCCACAGGTTACATGATCCTATATGCTCCCCTCACAGAAGGATTGGCAGCAGATGAAAAGGAGGTGATATATTGTGCTTTCATTTGTATAGCAGTTATTAAAAAAATCAGTCTTTTAAAAAATAAACTGATACGTGTCCTTTAACCTCCAACTTGATCGGCAAATACTTTGCAGTTTTTTTCCATGACTACATCAAGTAATGTATATGTTACAGACCATGAATAAAGTGCAAGTGCCAGTTGGTTATTTTTATATGTCATTGTCATAAAAATACAACAACTTCAACTGAATTTAAGTGACCCTTTTGAAATTATGTATGAGATGATACTGTAATCATTGTATAAAACTAACACTCAAAGGAAGAAAGTAAAACTAAGATAATTTCTAAGTGTGCTATCTGAAGAATATGAACTTTAGCCTTTGTTCTTATCAGGGCCTTTAAATGTAAATACCATTTGTAGGTCTGACCCTCATTGTTTTTTTCTTTTAGTTCTGTTCAACCTTTACTTTTAAATTTAAAAATAATGCCTTCCATCAGAAGTGATTTTAGAACACATTTTTTAGAAGGAAAAGAAGGTGGGACAGGGTAAAGTCTAGTCTTTTGCCACTAAAATAGTAAAACCAATAGACTTTTCTAAAGTTGCTAGCATAGTTCCAATGGAACTTTTGATCTAGGATTTTAAAGTTTTTATGCTCCAGTTTCTATATGTATAATTAAGGTTATGTACAACATCTGCATTCAAGCAAAAACGCTCAAAAGCATGTAGGGGCATGTGAGCTTTCAGTGCAGGAAGCTACTGAAAGCTGGCATAGACTTGTGCTGTCTGATAAATGAGTGGCTGTGAGCACTGTATTCTGTTAAAAATGGGGCCTCCCTGAAGACTAGGTGGTTCAGGAGGCCTAAGCTTTACCCTAAAGAAATAAATATAGTCAGTCCATGTGGCTCTCTGTGAAAGGTGGAGAAGGAAAATGATACACACACTAAACAGCAACAAACCTGAGCCTCAGTGGGAATGGAAATCAGCTCCTCCAGTGATTTCATGTGATTTTCAGATCTGTGTCCAAAGATGAAACAAAAGGTAGCTGGGAATGAAAAGGCCTTAGTAGCTGCTTGTTCTGGAGAACTAGCAATTTTGTTATTGCTAGTATGAGTAGTGACTTTTAAAGCCCTCTTACCCATGTGTTGGCTTTCAGCTTTTATTGTGCAATATCCCCAAATCTTGAGCAAAGTACTGCAGACACAGTATCAGACAAACGCTCAGCAGAGCATTTGATCACATATCTAATTTCAATTGTGTAATTAGTATTCTTCCCTATTATGAACTGTTTCAGAAATAATGTATCTTTTTTTCCATGGGGTTTTTAGATAAAAATTGGAGAGGCCTCAACAGATCTTGAACTGGAGGGACTATTGCCAAATACAGAATATACAGTCACAGTTTATGCCATGTTCGGAGAAGAAGCCAGTGATCCCCTTACAGGACAAGAAACTACATGTAGGTAGCACATATCTATATTCAGTTCAGTGTTAATAAACCTTCCAAACAGTCTCTGAACATATTAGACCAGGCATTTGATTTTAAAATCTGATGTGAATAGTCCATTGGGCTCTTAACTGTACTTAAGTTTCTCAGAGTGAATGCTTAATTTACAGAGTCTGAGGATTTCTACAAAACAGCTTGTTTTTGCAACAGGGTTGTGAACTTGTCTCTCTTGTTGGTAGTGGTACTACGGTTGCCCATGCTGATCTTGGTGGAATTACTGACAGTTTTCCAAACTTGCTGAAGGTGATTGAAGGTCATCACATAGCTCTAAATTGATTGGCTCTAAATTAAGATTGCTCTGTTTAGCCTCCTGTAGCTAGAGAACCAGGTGTGTGGGGGAGCCTGCTCAGAAGGAGAAAGTCATTGCTCTGGCTCAGTAGTAGTACAGACAGAAAAGAAGCAAAGACAAGATTTCTGTCCAACCCCTGCTGCCCACCATCTGGTAAACAAAGGGTTGGAAAGTGCCTGTGCACTCATGATAGATGATGTGTTTTTAATAAGCAGCAAGAATTTTGCCAGCTAAATTCTGTCCTCTGCAATCTGTACACAGCAATGTATGTCAACTCCCTAAAAAGCCTCAGCATTTGGAAGACAAAGGATTTGAAAAAAAGTGATTGTGCTGCTGCTGGGCTATTTCTGGGACTGCATTCGGTGACATCTGTATTGCTCCCAGCAGGGGAGTGAGTGCATCCTCTTGTTTTGTACTCCTGGCATGAGTGACTTGGGCAGTGTGAAAGTGACTTGCATTTAATAGGTGAGAGAAGTTTGGGCATGAGAATACTAAGAAAAGGAAAGCCCAGAGCAATTGCTTGTAAGGTCAACAAGCAATAGGGGAAGGAGCTCTAGGAATGGTGTTTGCCGGGTCTTCTCTAGGAGGTCATTTGTAGACAGACAAGTGCCAATAGTGAATTACCGCAGCCTGGGCATGTTTGTGGACTTGAAAGGAGTGTAGAGGATTCCCTGCTGGAAGATCGATTTTTGGCTCTGTCCCTTTTTCTCTCTCTTTGTGTCTCACGCCTTGTCTCACACATGCCCCCATGCCTGCACCCCCCACTCTGGCTTTTGGTCAATATCTGCCCAATATCTGGTTTTCATTTCTCCTAAACAGTACCTTATGTAGTTTATGACTGTGCCAGCCTGAATTCACTTCATACCATATTATCCTGGAGACTGCACAGCACTAAACCTGACTAACACACTGGATGGAAGATCACATACAAATTCCAGATACTTTGGCACAAACTGAGGTTTCCTGGCCACTGTCTGATCACAGAAGCTAGTAACATATATTAGTCAGCCCATCATATTACTGCTGCTACCAGACCAGAATAAAAAAGAAACCCTAACTACTCTGCAACCTTCATTTATTTTTAGACTGACACAATGCAGCCATCTCTGGTCTTTAGCACTGTAATATGAAAAGAGATTGATTCTTTCATATACAGCTATTCAAATAAGCTCTCTGCTAACAGGCTTTGATGGATCAGGCAGCAAGGCAATCTGGGAGGAAGAAAGGTCTTGATGATCACAGCTGTCAGTGTTCAACACTAATATCTTCACTGTCCGTATTCTGATTTAAGCTACTTTTTCTTTTCAGGTTTTTTTTTCTTTTTTTTTTTTTCCTTTCAGTGATTATTTCTGGCTTACAACTTCTGAATAGGCGTCTTAGTATTTTCTTCCTGGAGCATATATCTGCCTGAAGAGTGATCTGCCAAATTTGCTGTAGTATTACATGTAGTATCTTATAATCTGTATTTAGTAAATAATATTCTACACACTGTATCATCTTGGTTACTGTAGCAAAACCTTTCTCCATGCCAAACAGAGACATGATCATCAAGCTCCTTCTGGGGTGTAGTTTCATTTTGGGGCCAGAATTCATCCAAGACTCACTGTAAATATCACATAAGTCTGGCATCAGGACTGCCTGTCTGGTTGAGAGCAATGTTGTCAGGAGATTGGTTCCAAAAAAGAGCTGAGACTGAAGCATTTTGTTGTATGACCTGGATGGTGGAGTGAAATGCATTCCACAACTGACAGAAAATAGAAAGGAAAGCCAGCACGTGATACTCCCTTCACTAGACTCAGAGGAATATATTGAATGCCAGAATGTGTGGCAAACCCATTTAGTACAATTCCAATGTGTTCCCGTCTTCTCTATTCTCAGAGCCAAGTTGACTTGACTGTTCCTCAGCTGGTTGCAGATTCTGAATTGATATATGGCTAAAGATCCCATATAATATATGAGGCTATTAAAATCTGTGCTTTTTCCCCATGTGCTCTTGTGCGAGGGAAGCAGCTTCTGAAGTGCTGATATTTATCTGTCCACATGGACTGGAGAGGAGTGTGTGTGTGAAGGCAGGATGGTTAAGGAGAGGTTTCACAATTTAGAGGAAAGTAGCAGATGTTGGGCTAATACAGAACCTACTGCTGAGAGTAACAGACAGCACAAATTGCTTTCTGTGGTGTGACAGAAAAGTGGATGAAATCTGAGACTTTCTCTTGCATGACCTCATTTTCCTTCAGCCCATGACAGTCAAGGAATAAATAGTAGATAAATATGGCTTTGACTGGGGTTGCTGTTAGGAAACAGCTTCTTTCTGTAATAAAAAAGATCAAGTAAAGGTAAAAAATTAGCATGTTTGGAAATCTTCTGAGCTAGTTATACTTTTTGGACAAACTTACCCTTATGTCGGGGACTTCTAGGATTCAGAAAGTTTTTTGCCAAAATACTACGGTCAAGAAATATTTTTGCTGGGATACACATAAAAAACAAATGCATATAGGATAAAGATCTAGTTGAATTAAATTAATTCACAAATACAAACACAAATTTATTGCAAGCTTTGTGTAAGCTAGGTCTTGCTATGATATCTGCAATGAACAATAGCATAATTTCTTTGTTTTTCAGTATTAATTGAGATGCATTTAGCAAAACTGAAAGTTCTGTGCCAATGAAGAGCTAAGCCATTTTACCTGCCTTTAAGTACTTTTATATCTCTGTTGATGTAGGTCTTTTAATAGAAATATTAGTGATAAAAATTTTTGAATGAAAAATGTATTATTTATTTTCAAGACATAGCTAAAACTTGGAATCACTTTCATGGTTTTATCTATTTTCTTTTCAAGTGCCTCTAAGTCCACCAGCAAATTTGAGATTTTCTGACGTTGGACACAATAGTGCTAAGCTAACATGGGATCCTGCTTCCAAAAATGTAAATGGCTATCGCATCATGTATGTTAAAACAGATGGAACAGAAACCAATGAGGTAAATTATTAGCACCTCTTTTTCCTTAACCAATCTCAAACCTCCCCAAACTTCTGTAATTATTAAGGATAATGTTTATAAATAGAAGTTACAAACTTGCAAGCTGTAAAAAAAGATTTGCTAGAGAATTCTGCAACTTGGTGCAAAGAAGAGTTTGTTGGTATTGGATATATGTATTTGTGGGGGACAGTACTCTGAACTTCTTACATATCAGAACAGTCATTTGCTGGGGCACTACTGAAGGAAACTACTCAAGTGAACAATGGTCTGTATGAGCATGATCTTGACTAAATGTATGGTATGCAAATATTTATTCTTGGTTCAGTTCAGATAATAAGCCTTTTGATGTATCATGTCATGAACTCAAGCTCATTAAAAAAGACTGAAGGCTTCATCACATTTGCTTAACATTTATTGCTCTAATTATATATTGAAAACTCTCTTCTTAGAAAAAGGATTTGGCTTGAACAGAGTGCTGAGATGATACCGAGTTGTTCTAACTTACACTCTTGCATTTAATAATTTACTTATGCAGTATTTAGTTATGACTTGTTATTGAAGGTGTTTTATAATATCTTTTAGCAGCATAAATTTTGTGATAGAATGAAAAATGTGGTGGAATGATTAATACAGAAATATTAATGCAGAAATCTGAAAAAATACAGAAATTTTGAAAAGTGGGTTTGATTATGAAAACAATCTAGATCCCTTACAAAATAAGTTGTCATGGATAACTTAGGCCTCAAAAAAAAAAAAGTCTTTAATAGTAGTTATCTGTGCTTATGTTTCTTTTGGGACATATCTGGCCTTTCATCCATATAAGATGGAATATTTGTATTGAACCTGAAGAAAGTGTTGCCAGCTTTGGAAGGGAGCATACCAGTGTAATGTTTCGTGTCTTTTCGTTCTTCTAGGTCCCTTAAAATTTAAATTAGAAATCATTTGACCTCTTCCTATTGATTACCCTTAATATAGATAATATGCCTGACTGTACTCCTCACAGTGGTATTTGAACATCTCAGGCTCATGATACTTATGCTTTTTATTGCAAGTGAATGTTCAATTCACTTTTCCTTTTTGTCTGTTCAAAGAGCAGGTGGCATTTTTTTGTTTGCTCTGCATTGGTAGCATTTCCTCTGCGGTGCTGAGCTACCATGACGCTGAATAGTTGGACTGATAAGCTGTTTATACAGCTTTGAGTTTTATGTCCCTGGCAAAGTCAGTAAACTGTGTCCTGGAGAGAGACCAGGTGTAACTGTCATCTTGTCTCTTGGCAAATGTTAAACATAACGGTTTATGCAGTGTTTGTCCATGATAAGGGATTGGATTTAATAGCTCAAAAAGTCATCAGTGCTGATGCTAGCTAGAGTTAGGCTTACCAAGTTTGAATTTTCCTTTTCTGTTTGTCATAAGCAAAATTTTCCTTTTCTGTAGTTTGTCTATTTTAACTGATTTTGTCAGCTCTTATGGCCCTGAGTTGCTTATAGTTTCACAGAATTTCTCTACTGATTACATGACATTCTCTTTCTGTATGATTATTACCCAGCAGAATTTCAGACACTGATAATGTGATGTATTGTGTGATCAATATCTATTGCAAGTTATGCTTTCTCTAGGTGGAAGTTGGTCGTATTTCAACCCATACTCTGAAAAGTTTGGCACCCTTTACAGAGTATACTGTTGCTATTTTCTCCCTCTATGATGAAGGACAATCTGAACCTCTTACTGGCAGCTTTACCACGAGTAAGTATTGCCGAGCTTTTGAAGGCTTTCCAAGAAGAAATTTTATACTCTCTTACGTTATTGGAAAGTGAGATTAGTTACAGCAAGTGTCTCTGGCTGTGAATTCAGATATATGGAATACTTTCTGTTATTTTCATTGGTGTTTTTGGCTTCTTTGCTCCCTTATTGTGGAGTCAAATGCCTCTTTACTCACATGAGTAATCTCTTGACATCATGAAAATATCTCCACAGCATTCTGAAGCATTATTCAATGTGATGGCATTTGTATCTCCAGCTGAAGTTTAATGAGTTTTGAATCATACATTTAACCAGTGAACTATTTAGGCACTAAAGGGTAGAACCTTATATACGTACAGATGAACTACATCAAAAGGAGAAAATACAAGGCATTTAAGGTTCCTGTAGTTTGTTTAGCATAGTTATAGTTTCTGTAACTGTAGTTCTGCATCAAACAAACAGCCAATAACACATATTAATGCTTTCCAACATAACATTGGGAAGGGAAAGACTTTGAGGGAGGAAAGAGAAAGATGAGGTGAAAAGGAAGGAACAAGATAGGTATGGAACAGAGGTTGATACTCACATGCAAAGTGCAAATGGAAATAGACACAGAGTCCGAAAAGGGCAGAGGTTGGGACTTTGCTTTGAGATGGAAGGAAAGAGCATGGTGCATAGAGCTCTGAGCAAAGGAGAGGGACTGAGTGTTGAATGCAGCTCCATCAGTGGAGAGAGGACAAGGAAGTTTGTCCAGTTAGAATAGGTAGAGTCTACTCCCCTTCCCAAACTACAGACCCACTTCCCTAAGTACAAGTAAGTGTGCGAAGAATTCTGTACTACCTTTGTTGTCTACCTCTCATGTTATACTCTTTTTAACAAACTGCAAGTAAAATGGTATGTGTCTAACATTGCTATCTATGGAAGTCTCAGAGAGTAATTTACTTGCACTTTTCTTTTGTCTAATATTTTGCAGAAAGAGTTCCAGCTCCCCAGCATTTGGAAATTGATGAAGCATCAACAGATAGTTTTAGGGTCAGCTGGAAGCCCACCTCATCAAATATTGCTTTTTACAGATTGGCATGGATTCCTTTGGATGGGGGGGAATCCGAAGAGGTAAATTGCCTTGACTTTCTGAGGGGGTGAAAAGGAAGAGCGAATTCCATTCTAATGACACCTATGCTGCAACTTTTGCCATTTAAATATGGCCAGTTGATTTACAGAGAAATCTGCCCCACTGCAAAGCTCTCTAAACAAAAATCAAACCAATATTCCAGTTTTGTTTTGAAGAGGAAGTGAGGAAAGAAGAGATCTTTTGTGAATAATCAGTCTTATTATCAGTGTGTGTGCCAACTGGCACAAAACTAGCATTGTTTTTTGATGTCACTTCAGTTTTTAGACGTTCATGATCTTCACTTTGCTGTAAAAATGGTGGCAGTAGCTGAGCCAGAGTAGCATAAAGCTCAAAATTTGTCTAATGTGCTTGCCACAATAAAATTGCCTGTGAAACCTTAGTTATGTAATGTTACAAAGGGAAAAGTTTACAGACAGTAAATTTATTATATTGTTCCTTTATTCCTCTTTTACAGTTCTGTCCGTTTTCTCCCCTCATGCTGTATCTTTTGCTTTAAGTCCTTGTGTGTCTTATCCATAGTGCCCTTTTCATCAGATGGAATTTTTAAATGATTTTTTATCCCTTTAGCTTTTCCTTTTGTATTATCTTTTTCCAAGTAGAAAAAGACAGACACTTTCTCTCACTTTCCCTAATTTTCATAGTCTGCCTCATTTCCTCTTTCCCTTTCTTTCTTTTTTTACTCATCATTTTGGCTTATTTTGTACTTCTCAGTATTTAATGACTCTCATACATCTTGCTCTCTTGGAATCAGCAGTGTACGAAGAGGCCACATCTGCAAACTGTTTATCTGGGTACAGAACTCAGGGGGAAAGATGACATTTCCCACCTGGCCCTAGGTTTCATGCATTGTTTTGTCATCCATTAGGGCAGAAAGCAGTCGATTTAGCTTAGATTATGTGTAATTTTTTTCTGTAAATTTAGCTTAGCCTAATTCTTTCCTCCCTTTTACCTAGTGAGAGGTATTCATGCAAGAAAGAAAGAAATTAGAGGATTGAGCAGGGAAAAGAAGGAGTTGGCAGATGAGTGAGTGGACATAGTCATTCTCTAGCACTTTCTCGTTTCTATTTAAGTTCCAGTGAGTAGCTGCCAGTGAACCCCTTTAAGCCATGTGCTTTTTAAAGTGAAATTCAAGGTATCTGTGTTCTTTGAGTGTGAGAATAAATTATTAAGAAATATTTGAACTGCTAAGGTTCCACTTGTTCATTGTATTCACTGTGAACTGCTGGAGGCCCTAATATTTTAGCATGTTGAAATATTAAAAATGCCCAAGCTGCTTTCTTGTTCTCCTTGCATGACCTCTCTAATGGGGTCAGGTCTAGGATAGCACAATACCTCTGGGCTGTTCCCTCTTTAAGCTTCTTTCCCAGCTAAGTGATCAGTCATGCAGAGAAACAACATGCACTCCGTCTTTATTCCAAGACCCAACTTGCCAATTAGCTGAGTGGGGTCAGGGGGTGGTGCTGAATTACACACCTCTCAGTTCACTTCACCCACACTGTTGATGGGTGAGGAGGGTGCAGTGGGGTGTTAGCACTAAAAAGCCAGAATAAATTTAAGAGTGACCTTTACAGTAGAGAATGCATGCTGTTATACTTGTGTGCTTGTTTCTGGTTTTTGTCCTGCCCACTTGAAAGTTCAGCACTTTGTGATGGTTTTTTGTGGGCTACATTGGCAGGGAGTGGAGGGTGATGCTTCAGAAAGTATGCCAAAATTAAGTGTGAGACAGTAACAATGCATAGATATTTTATAAATATTTGATACACAACTAGAGGCTCTGGGGAGTTGAAAAGGAAGGCATTGCCTGTATCTACTTAGTATACAGCTAATTTCACTCAAAGCTTGTTCCTGAAATTTTCCTGAGAAAATCTGTGCCAGAAAGTGCGCAGCATGGGATGCCTGATTCATTACTTGATAGTTGTAGAAGACATGGCCCCATCTCATTTCTTTCTGCTTTTGATTTTTGTATTTGAGTTCAGAAGGTCTGATCTCAAATTGTGTTATAGGGCCCTTTTCCCCAGGACCAACTCAGGAAATCTCCTGTGGTAGTTAAAAGAATGAAGTGGGATTCACTGTTTCTGCTAACCACTGTGGTAGATTGCAATGCATATCTATTGTTTGATTTTCGTTATAAATCTAACTTTGATGTTGTGTATACAGGGACCACCTTTAAAAACTTGGCAGTGTTAACCTAGAAAAAGGCTGTTTTATTGTAGTATCTGCCTGCATAACCTAAAAACTATTCCCAAAACTGGTCAGCCCATTTCGCCAGAATTACTGCTCAGGCTTCTAAAGCACTCTGCTTTATAGTCCCTTTCGCTCCAGCTCCTCCCAGTCTGTTGATATCTTCCAATAAAATAAATGAAACACAAAAAAATCTGAAGTGATACCTTCTGCTTATAGTTAACATTGCACGTGTGAATCTTCTTCTGCTGTCAAAGGTAGAAATAAGGAAAATTACTATTTAACACTTCACACCATATAGCAAACTTCTCATCAGGACATCTCTCCTAATCCTCAAGTCTGCAGCAGATATTCTTTCAAGTTGCATTCAGAAATGTGGAATCATAACTGAGATTACAGTTCTGGTATAGAAACAGCATTTTGTAAGGCTGTGGAGATGCTGAATGCATTTTTCGTAACACTGCTTGAATGGTATGAATGTGAATGAAAGTTAATCTACCTTTTTATATTGCTTTAATTGATAACTGTTTTGAATTGTAGTAATTTTTCAAAAAAAAACACATATGTTCAGCTTTAGCAATTAGTTAGTTAATTGTGGGTGAAAGTATGAGACTATACATTTAAAATATTCTTAAGTGTTTTTTTCCCAGATGTACTCTGTGATACTTTTTATTTCAATATGGCTAATAAATTTTTTGGGCAGATCTGAGTGTAGATATAATTTATTTTAAAGGAGAATTCATTTTCCTTCTTTCATTTTAGTCAGTTAATGTGAATTAATCAAATGCAGAACTGATGTTCTTTAATCTTGCTGTGTTACTTAGGTTGTCATAAATGGAGATGCAGACAGTCATGTTATAGAGGGTTTGTTGCCCGACACAGAATATGAAGTTTCTTTGCTGGCAGTTTTTGATGATGAAACTGAAAGTGAAGTTGTTGCTGTTCTGGGAGCTACATGTAAGACAAACTTTTGATTGTAATTTTTAAAGATGTTTAAGTGATTTAGATTTGATGCTTATAGCTTATATATAAAATATGGTTAGCTTTGGGTAGCTATAATATTGAAGAATATGGTGGTTTAGCACCAGGGCTTTGCTGACTGTATTTTTTGCTTTTCTTGTTTAATATTATGTGGAGATGGCTTTGAATCAAAATGGTGGTTTGGCTCTCTGTCTGACCTGTGGTATTAATAACCTTTGGAACTGGGTAGATATTGTTGCATCCTACATTTCAATATTTAGTCTTTGAACAAGGTTCCTTATGAGAAGATATATCAGATTTTGGAAGGGATGTGTGTTAAATGTTTTAAAGTAAATAATTTACAGGAAGTTCACTTAAGATGTTTGGAATTTTCAATATTTTTAAACTTTTTTTATTTATGTAATTTTTTACTTTTTTATATATGTAATTTATACTCACTAGTGGTGAATTCACTCTTGCCTGAAATAATGGTCCAAAACAGCTTACATAGGCATCCTGTGACATTAACATGACAGTAACAAAGATAAAACTTGACAGTCATGTACAGTGTATTTTATGGTTTAGAATCAAAACAGTGGCCAGTATTTCAGGAAGATTGTTCTATTCTCTTTTTATGGATAACGACTTGGTTAAGTAAACAGCTCTATTTCTTATGTATAAGTTCAAAAATTTATTTGATTTTTAGTAACTTAATAGCAGGCCATTGAAATTATGCTAATATTGCCCAGTGTTGCTGAGTGTACTTTCTGTTTTTTCACTTGGACAGAAATAAAGCACTCTGAAAAAACTTTCAATTTAATTAATCTGACAACCTTAACAAATGGTCAAAGTGGAAGTCATTATGCATAGTTCAGTCAGAAATCTGGGAAAATATATGCATTGTTATTTAATTGTAGAGTTTATAATTATGTCTTATCTGTAGATCTGAGTGCTAATCCTGCAAATATATGGGCCTAAAGTAACCTAAATGAATAATTCCCTTGTAGTCTCTGCAATGCCTGAAGCGTGGGGAATACTTGTATGTGTGAGCAAATAGTTTCATGGTCATAGTTAGAAATACAAGAAAAATACTGTGACTTCCATGTCTTGTTGAATTGTTAGTGAGCTGAGTACTGTTTTGCAGTTGCAAGTTCTACCACAATGCCTTCCACGGTGACTACTACCAGTGCCACAACCTCTGAGCCCACCACAGCAGGTAAGCAGAGCAACTGCCGGCAGTTTAAACGCTGAATGCACAGCACTGAGGCTCCCACAGGCATCACTAGGTCTGGGGGCAGAGAGCTGTGATACCACTGAGGAGCTGATAACCCCAGTTTCTGATGGGAAGGGACACCACTTCTCCTGCACCACCCTTCTGTGTGTGAACAACTTCCTGCACCGGCCACGTGTGGATGAGGAGCCAACCCATCACACGGTGTAGGGACTCTGTACTCCTACGTAATAGCCCTGGTATCACTCAGAGACTAATTTGGAAAATTAAGCCAGAATTTATCTTTCCCTTTATAAATAAGAGCTTGGAAACTCTTCAGAATTTTGTTTAGTTTTGGGTGTTCTGTTTCTTTTCCCTGGAATTAGACTGACCTTTAAGGAATAATGTTTCTGGATTATGTAGTTTTGATTATTCTAAAGCTCCATAATCCGAGTAAGATAAACAAAGCAGATGGGATAATATATGTTAATGACAGTATAGAATAACTATTATTTTAATCAGTGCTCACAGTTTTTATGTTATTAAGCCCAAGCATGACTGAAGTATATCGGTTTGCCCCATGAAGGACCTGCAGACCCACCATGACTTCAGCAGAGCTTGCAGCTACTTGTTGAAAATTAGCACAATATCTAAATTATTTCAAATCTAAAAATAGACTTGAGAAAATATTAATTAAATATTTTTGGACTTAGTTTTTCGAACAGGAATCAGAAACCTTGTTATAGATGATGAAACAACCTCAAGTCTGAGGGTGACATGGGACATTTCAGATTATAGTGTCCAGCAGTTCAGAGTGACCTATCTCACTGCGAAGGGTGACCGTTCTGAGGAAGCGGTAAGAATGGTCTGTATGGCTTTTGTAATTCCCTTCATAAGCTTGTTTAATAATTGCTAAGACATGATCTCTTCTTATATGACACTTTTGTTGCAATTAGTAAAGGATCTGCGTTTGGTGTTACTGTGCGATTGAACTTCAAAGTTCTAATTGTAGAGCACCTGCTGCACCGCAGGCAACAGCAGTCAAATGTAAGATCAGGGCCCAGTCACACAAATGGTTAATGAAGTCACAGTTAAAAGACAGGCTGGCTGTCCTCTTTTTCCTGTATTTTTTAAATTCGTCCAAGTTTGGGTTTTTATCGTTTTATGTTTAATTTTATTTTTTATTCCTAGACCTTTTTCTCTCTTGTTTAAATGACACTTAAATGTTTGTACAGGACAGTCCTAAGTAATTTTGGTTTTCCTTCAGCAGTTTTACTCCTTCCTGAAGTGTCTTATGTTATGCTAAAGCAATGTAATTAAAGTTCAAATGCAGAGTTTTCCTACCTCTAGTTGACCTGAGCATGTCACAATAAGGACAGCACTTTTTAACCTAAGCCCCTAAGAATATTTGCTCTTTTTCTAATACCATGTGATGGTCAAAATTGAAGTTGTCCTACACAAAAAAAGCTTCTGGTCATCTAGACTTTGGAAAATATTTGAAAGAATGAAGATTCCTGCAGGTATTCTTTTGAGCATATACCAAACAAACAAAGAAACAAGAAGCCCTAGCTGTATTATTTTAAGATTTCACAATTTTGGAGATACTTTCAGAATTCTGTGAGACCAAGTGCCTCTTTAAATTATTTTTAAATTGGGGAAATATTAGTTTTGCAGTGCTTGGTTTCCACTAAAACTAAGTTATAAAATTTTGGGATGACTCTATGTAGATACATTTAAAAGATTAAGTTGTATATTTTTCAAGGTTATTTTCTTAGTAAATAGCTCAGAATGCAAAAGTACTCTGCACATCATTCTCCCTCTGTGCCTGCCATGTGAACTCACTTCTGTTGATAGAACAGTTATGTCAAAAATATGGGCTATTCTTTTTGATGTCTAGCAGCTGACATTTTTAGCCCTATATCAAAATATACCAATAAAAATATTAAAAGGAGTTAATTGAATATCTTTTTTTCTAGGAAAATATGAATGTTTTTTACATTTTGATTTCATTCATCTTTTATGAGACCCTGCTGGAAACTTACTTTTTAGCCATCTTTCAACTATAATCTGAAAATGAGTTTTCAATTCAGTGGTGTCCCTTTGGACTGGGAAACATGCTTTATGAATTTACCTTGACTATATGTTTGTATAAAATATAATATAGTGGAAAACTTGTGCAGTGTAATGGCACAAATTGTACTGTTCTTCTGAGAATAACCCAAAATTTCTGAAATTCAGTTTCAGATTTACTGTTTCAGCTCTCGAGTTCAGTTGGATGGTATAAATGTCATTCTGTTTCAGTATTCAATGACTGTTATTTAAAATTAAATTAAAACTGTAGGAAAGGTATTCAAATTGTGGCTATCAGATGGATATTAGACCTGATTGAAAACCTCATTAAAGAAAATTATATAACTATATGATTGGGTAGGTACTTGGCTCTAATTCTACAAAATATTTAATTTTAAGTACACTCCCAAATCTTATTATCTTTGGTCACCATTCAGCAAACAGATTAACCCCATTTCATCTTTGAAATTAATCACGTGCCTAAATACTTTACTGAATAAGGAATTATGTAAGATTATACTTAAAATTAAGCACACTTTAAATGGAAGGAATGTATTTTATCACGTAGCTTCAAGCACCTGAGAGGTGCAACACAGATGTCAATAAAACAAACAGATGTTCAATTTTTAGGGGACTCCTTATATGTTTAAGTACATATTTTAAGCAGAACCCAAAGGTTTTGTGGAATTTGGGCTTAAATGTACTATAGCGTGATGGTTCTGTGGTGAATGCTTAAGTTTTTTGGCTCTGATTTCAGTGATATAAGTTTCAGTTACGCCTCCCTTTCCATAAAAATATTAATAAGTTTTATAATTCTTTATGCAATTGGCTGAAAATCAGGGACTAGAAAATGTAATAGAATACAGAAAGGTCAAGCCCTAAATTGCATGTATGTTCTTGGGTGTGCTGTACATACTGGAAAGATCACATTTTTTCTCTTCCTTAAAGCCAAAAGTGTTTCTCACTGCTGAAAACTGTATTGGTCTGCAGGAGGTCTCTGATTTGCACATGTGGAAAGGAGAGAGTTCTCAATGCTTGCATCCTCTACCCTAAAAAACCAAAAAAGTTGGGGCTTTTTTCCAGAAACTTGGTTTGTATTTTTTGAGCTTATATGTGGAAGAGGGACATGGGAATCTTTTATGCATATGTATTTAGATGGTTTAAGTCCAGTTTTGATCAAAGAACGAAGCACTTCTTTGCCAAATCTCAACACCTGTGTGAACTAGATAAATCTCCTTCTTTCTATCACTTGCCAGAATTAGAAGTAGTTTGAATGTATCCTGGAGTGTTGAAACTGGTGAGACCTTTCTTGTCTCGCGTATATGCTTCAAAACTTTGCCATCATCACATGCATCAGTCTTCTTTGAAACAGCAAAATACTTTTATAGACTTAGTTTCTGCTTTTTCCCCCTGAGATTAATGGGCTTAAGGTTCTCTCAACTTCTTGCCAAATATGTGCAGTTGCTGGCTCAGGGGATAGATTCACACTTCACTGTGAATTCACTGTCACTTCCAACAGCATCACTTCAGAGCACAGGTGTCGGTGCAGGAAACATAGGACTAGTTTTTCTTTTTTATCATGCCCACTCCAGGTGCTCCCACTCAGGTGGCTCCCACTCAGGCTTTGGAGTCTCTCTGAGATTAAAATGTTACTGACAATTTAAGCAATTGCAAGGCTATGCTTGGCACCTCTACCACCACTATTGTGACACTAGTTTTTGAGGCTCTGGCTAAATACTATAGTCTGTTGAAGAGTTTTAGAAGTAGCTGCTTATGGGGAAACCTTTTACTGTGCTTAATTCAGTGAGTTGAAACATTTTCTCTGGAGGGATTTCTACAGCTTCTATACTTCTACTGGGTTTTCTGGTTGGACTTCTGTTGCAGATCTTCCATGTTTCACAGCAGTTTGTGATCCTCTTGTACTTGTGGGATGTATTCCTACTCCTAAATATCTGCCTTCATTTGCTTGTTCCCGGATCAGATGAAAATGAGACAAACATGTTTTATTCCTGCTTGCTCAGTTCAGTGCTTCCCAATCTCGTGAATTGGTTTTCCTTCCTTCCAGGGAAGGAGAATTTTCTGTCTCCAAAGAACACAACAATCAACCTTTATTAATGTGCATAGCTCCAGAAAATCTAGAAATGTCATAGAATAAATAAAAATAGAGGATATATTTTGTCTGTACAGTAAAATTGTTGAAGTACTAACTATCCATGTAGTATCAATGGTTTATGGAGCTGTAGTGGCTCATAGATTTAATATAAAATGGTATTATCCCATAGGCACATTCTCCTTTTTATTTTGGTTGGGTACAACGGTTGATCTGTTAAAAGGATGGATAATGTAATTATTTTATTTTACTGTAGAACATCAAGAATATTTGAAAATGCAAGCTATACAGCAATGCTAGTGGAATGAAGTGTCAGAGATGATGTAAGATAAAAAAGGTTTTTGGCTCTAGTCATTAAGTTTGACTGTTTCTGCTTTTTTTGACCCTTCAGGTAATGGTGCCTGGGAGACAAAATACTCTTCTGCTTCACCCTCTGCTACCTGATACAGAATACAAAGTTACCGTAACTCCCGTGTATGCCGATGGGGAAGGAGTCAGTGTCTCAGCTCCTGGCAAAACTCGTAAGTACAAACTTTCTGCTTGTCTTTGGCCAGGATATGCATGAAAAAAAGGCTTGTTCTTGTGGCCTTTTTTCCTTGGCTGTCGTAATGTGTTTTAGTATAAGTGTGGGCTTATTTTGCATGATTTATAGGCCTTGAACTTTATATAAATCTCAGTTGATTGATTTATAAACAATTGGGTTTCTTCTAACTAACAAGTTATATTTTATATTCAAATACTGTGAGTTTGCAGGAACCTTTTGAGTAATAAAGCTGGTAAGTCCTTGATAACTAACCCACCAAGGACAAGCGAACTGATACAGAAAATAAACAATGCCTGCTGAGATGATATCAAACCAACAATTGTATGGTTAGATTTTCTTTTGTGTGAGATCATTACTTCCTAAAGGTCATTAGAAATGCTGCTGAAGATCTTATAAAAGTGATTGCATTATTTCTAGAGGTCTGACCAAGTACCAAAAGATTACTCAGATGTAGTTTTAGTTTCCTCTCTACCGGATATTGAAAAAATCATCTCATTATGCACTACTAGTCATGATAGTATAATTTTATTGAATTTTTCTCCTAATTTACATAATTTCTGCCTAAATTGAAGTGCTATTTGTGCAGAGACTTAAATCACTTATAAATCATTCCTTTGATTCCATTTGATGCGATTAAGTGTTCAAAAGAGCATGATTTATGCATTAAAAACTTTAGTTGGATTGGAAGAAACTATGCAATATATAATTATCTCTATTTTACATTTTTACAAAAAAAATAATTTATTTTTTTTTAATATACTGACAAAATTTGTAATGAATTTAAAAAATCGTTGTTGATCCAAGTTTGTAATTAATCCATTGATGTAATTCAAAGGATGACTTTGATTAAAGGTTTCACCCTGGTAATTTTACCTCTAAATCTGAGAGTACTGGATATCACTTTTTTTTTTCATGTCTTGATTTTTCTGTATGTGCTTGTATGAGATAAACTTGTAAAAGGCCAGTTTGGTTTCCTTTTAGTACCCCTGTCTGCTCCTAGAAATTTACGTGTCTCAGATGAATGGTACAACAGATTACGCATCAGTTGGGATGCCCCACCATCAACAACAATGGGTTACAGAGTTGTCTACAAACCTATCAACAGTGAGTTTTTAAACTGATTTTTTTTTGTGGTTGCTTCTGACTGTTCAAGGTCTTGATATCACCTTTTGCTGAATTTTGTACTTAAATCTATCAGTTACAGGTACAGCCTTGAAAGTGCCATTTACTTAGGTGTCTTGAGTTTTGGATATGAAAGTTTCATAGTCACAGAATCATGGAGGTTGGGGGAGATCTCTGGAGATCATCTGGTCCAACTCCCTGAACAAGACAGTGCCAGCTTGGAACAGGTTTTGCTGAACCATATCCAGTGGAGTTTGTAATATCTCCAAGGACAGAGATTTTAAAACTGCTCTATGCATCTCTTCCAGTTTTTTTACTACTGTCACTGTGGAAGTGTCTTTCCTAATATCTTCCCATCTTAAGGCTGATCAATCCCAAGTCTTTCAGTCTGTCCTTTTATGTCATTTTACCATGACTATTTATTTCAGAGACTATCTTTGCTCTCTTCCTGTTCCTCTCTTCTCTGTTCTCCTATTCTTCAACTTCCTTCCCCTCACAATACCAAGTTTTTGTTTCTTCCCAAACACTTGACATTTTATTCATTGCCCATTTTGTGTGTGCTGCATCCTTTGCCCACCTGCACATTGCAGCTAGATAAGGCAGCCAAACTCCCTCAGATTTCTTCAGAAAAACAGGGTCCTCTATCGAGAGCAAAACACAAATGTGTGACCATTAAGGGACTAAAACACTGTCCAAAGACAATACTGCTGCCTGGCTTCTGAAGTGTATCCAGAACAACTAGGGGAGATGACAAAGGAGCTGTTTGCTATTCTGATTTGGGAAAGTTTTATTCTTTTCTATTTTCATTATAATTTTTGCACAATATTAAACGATGCTGTTGTATAAGAATCCCCGAGGGACTGTATTGCTGGCTGGCATCTGCTGTCCCCCCTGTTGGTCCTGGCACACCATCAAACTGAGGAGATCTTTGGCTGCCTATTTAGAGACGTAGTAACTGGGTGAAGCAGAACAAAAGGGTCTTAACAGATGCCAATGTCTAGCTCTGCCTTAATGAATCACACTGCTGAATTTCCCAAGTGTGTTGTGTTTTGTATCCATGCAAGGATTGAGGAGAATGTCTTTGTTTTTGTGTATGATTAAAAAAATGGGGCCAAAAAATAGCAGTAACTTTAGGAGCACAATTTTTGGATGTATCTAATTCAGTGGATGAGCAAATGATTTTCTAATTTTTTTCACTTTTTGCAGTTCCTGGTCCTGCGTTGGAGACCTTTGTGGGGGATGATATTAATACCATTCTCATTCTAAATCTCTTCAGTGGAACGGAGTACAATGTTAAAGTATTTGCTTCGTACTCAACAGGCTTCAGTGATGCCCTAACAGGCGTAGCCAAAACCTGTAAGAATGATTTCATGCTGTTCAGATCTCTACAGGCTGCTTTTTGTTATAACTATGGGTTTGTGCAGCTCCCTGAAGAAATTTTCACAGGGAAGACTTTCTCAGTTGTGTGCAAATTGTTTTCCTGAAATAAAAGTCCCTCTTTTTATGAAACTATATCAGGCTTTAAAGTGATCTGCTAGATATTATCAAGACAGGGATCATAAAGTAGATATTATTTATCAGCCAAAAATATATTTGCCTAATAGTAGATAAAAATTTCTTTAATGAAAAGTCTATCTCTTTTTTCTGGCTCCATATATATAATATTATTTGGTCTTTATGTATCTAAAGCTCAATTTAAAATTGGATTTTGACAGAAATGCTGCTGCTATTATGATACTTTTATACTTATTTTTAGTAACTGAATTTTTTAGCAGTGTTCATTATTTAGACTTAACTAAATCAACTGAAGTTCCAAACTTTTGGTTTAGGGGTTCACTTTTTTTAAATTCTGTCTTGGATTTTCTTGACTTCTTTTAAGCAGTTATAGAAATTATTTGTTAAAAATTAATTGGCACATGTGTTTCACTATAGTTATTTTATCATTTTTTGTCTATGTATATTAGAGGCCTAAATCTCATTTTTTTATATTTAATTTTCAGTGTACCTGGGTGTGACAAATCTGGATTCCTATCAAGTCCGCATGACTAGTCTGTGCGCTCAGTGGCAGCTTCACAGACATGCTACTGCATACAGGGTAGTTATAGAGTCACTTGTGGGTAAGTTACTAAATAATTTAATAAGCAGCTGCAGCCCAATCCAGAGATCTGAATTGCATAGCTAAGAAATTGTGTGCAGTCGGACCTGTAGAGTGAATCCTGAAATACTGGAAATGACAGACAGAAGAGAGTTGTGTACACAGTGAAACTTAAAGGAGTAAAAGTAGCATTTCTGTCCTTTTACATCAAACAGATGTTGATAACTTGTGCTTTTTATGGAAGGGACTTTCATCTGTCAGTAGAAGATAGATAATCGCCTGAGGTTTTCACTGGTATGAGGAGCAGAAGATGGATAAAGGATAAACTGAATACATCTAAGTTTGTAAATAAACCATCAGCACCAGCTTTGTAGGATTAGGATGGACAGGAGAGGAGGGCAGAAGGGTAAGGAAAACGCTGATTGAATCCAGAACATGCTCACAAAGTCAGAACAATGTCCAGTTTTGTCTGTTCTCATTCTGTTGATTGTTCATTTTAGCTTGTAGTAAGATTACTCATCTGGACAAACATGACCTATTTTTGTGTAGCCACAGGGTGTCCTGATGCTTTTATCACTGACTATGTAGAGAGTAAATTGCAGTCTCTTCCATCTCATTTATTCTCAGGTGTAGCCAGAAGATATTATGGGGATGTCAGTATTAGTGCAGACTACCTCTCTTATCCCAAGGGGACATCAGTGATATTTTGAATGGTGATAAATTGAAAACTTTGGATAACTTGAGAGAAGTGCAGTTAGTAACACTTCATGGCATGTATTAAAGGTACCATGAAAAATAACACTGATTTGGTGGCAAAAAAGTAATGACCTTTCTGTGGCATGGCAAGTGGATGGCACTAGGGTTTGTTTGAATGTCTGGAAAACAGACAAGCTGTTCAGATCGCAGAGACCTTGGCTGGCACAAGGCAGCACAGACTTCCCTCTGGTCTGGGAGCTAGCCAACATTCTGCTTTCTTCATATAGAACTGCCAGAATTGTTTTAACTGAGCTGAAAGCACTAAATGTGAGCAGAATGAGGTAGAGTGTGAACAAATGTTCCTTATTAGGTGTTTTCTCCCTGGCAGTGAATGACTGTTTGGCATTTTTTGTATACTCACTGTAAAATGTGAGATCAATTGCTTGTATTTCACTTCATTCTGCTACAGATTTTGAATTGTGCTGAAGTTTTAATTCTTATCATTAAAACATGCTTTATTCTATTTCCAGTACGCTTTTTCCGATGACAACATGCTTTCCAATTCAGAATTTAGCAGAATTAATTTTGGAACCATGTAAACACTATTCCTTAACCATCTTCTTAAGTGGTTACTAGTGGAATACAATATCTTGTTCAGTCTCTCTTGCAATTACTAAGCACATTACAGACTCTGAGAACCAGAGGCATTGATGAAGGTTGCCATAGAATTACATAATGCAGCAATTCCTCATTAGAATGATAATTTAGGACCAGATTCAAATCCCATTGATGACAGTGTTAGTGTTTTTATTAACTTCAGTGCATGGGCTGAAATTCATCTTTTTTTCTTGAAGATGTTTGACATGTTCCTCGGCTCCTATTTAATATGAAGAATTAAATTTTACAGGGACCTCTGCACAGAGGTGAATTTCTAAAAATAAGGCAGCATATAGTTTATTAATTTATGTCAACCACTTGCCCTTCATCTGCTGTCATGTCCTCTTCTTATTTAGGGTTAAAATGACATTATTCAATAAAACAGTAAAGTATTTTAATGGTTTCTTTTGTAATTCCAGATGGAAAAAAACGAGAAGTAAATCTTGGTGGAGGGACACCTAGACATTGTTTCTTTGAGCTGATGCCTGGAACTGAGTATAAAATCAGCGTTCATACACAGCTTCAGGAGATCGAGGGCCCTGCTGTAAGCATCATGGAGACAACGTGTGAGTAAAATAGAGCAGATTTCAGCCAGCAGCAATAATGCTTCATTGCTTCTCATGTTCTGCCCTTTGCCCACAGATGTGCTATTCCCACACAGTTCCCTTTAGCTGAACTTTTAATTTTTCAACTACATTATCACTCCTCCACAGAAGTGCAGGATTCTTACCCCACTGCTGTGAATTACTTGTGAAGTCACATTCACCAACTGTATTGTACTTCTTAATGAGAATGAAACAGAGAGGGTTTAGCTTTCTTTATAAAAAGTCCCACTAGGGGATACTCTGAATATCTGTGACTTCAGGGAAAAAGTACAGAAAAATGAAGTAAACAGAGAAGATTTTATGTGCTGCAGCTCTTGTTATTTAGTAAAATTTTACCAGTGTTTGAATAATTTACAATTAAATGGGATGTTGATACCCAATCTACTTAAGTATTTTAAAACAAACCAACCAACCTTTTTTATTATTATTCTCAGTAATACATGACTAAGAAACAAAAAAACCCACATCACAACTATTTATGAAGACAATATCTTGCTCTTATGCGTTCAAAATACTGCAAAACAAAGTACAGGAATAACAGAACGAATATTTCAACATTATCTTTCTTTTAGCCTGTTTCCAGTCTCAGTGGTACCCTTCTTCTCATACTGTATTGCTATACACCACAATGCTGTTACCTTTCTCTCGGGATAGATAATGTTTATGCTTTTCTTCCTTTCCTCTCACACTTCGGGTTTCACATAGGAAAAACCTGCACAGGTGCATGACTCCACATCTCAGTTTTCCAGGGCTCATTCTCAGGGCAGTGAGGAACAAGCCAAGCTTCTCCAGCTTTTTGGGGAGTGCTTTTAGGGTGCTCTGCAGTTAAGGAAGTTAGGAAGCATGAGGAAGGACACACCTTGGCCTACATGTCCATTTAAGAAAGGTGGTTTGTGATGCAGACAAATAATTGTATCACTTCAGAGGGAAACTCTTGGAAGAAAGAAAGTCTTCAGGGTGACCTGTACTTCTCTGGTGCTGAGAGCAGCCTTTCAAATCACGTTACAGCAACTGTGACCCTTTCTAAATGGGTCTGGTCCTGGATTGCTGCGACCATGGATGTCCTGGGCATTGGTTCCTTGTAGGTGTTTCAGTCTTAGCCCTTTATCTTACTGAAACCAGTGGGAAATGCCCCACCAGTTGCAGTGGAAGTCCACTTGGATGTGGACATGAGGCTTGTAATGAATCCTGTTTGCACTAATTTTTCGGAAATGTAGGTGCCTTTTCTCAGGTTGTCATATCTAACTCTATCAGTTGTTTATAAATGTAATTTACGTGTTATAGCAAATAACAAGTTTAGTCTTACTTGAAGGACTGATATTCTGTCACCTGCATCTTCTTACGCTGAATGCATTGAATAAAAAAAGTGCCCTTGAACAAAAGCAGAAGCTTTTCCTTACATAGAGTTGTGGAAATCAACGCATGTGCATGTTATCTCTGACAATTCAGCTGGACTGTATTGAAAGGCACTAAATAGAGCTCTTGGATTCAGCAAAGCTGTCAATCTGATTGGATATTCAGCTTGGTCTCTGCAAGGTTGTGATACAAAGTTAATTTTCAGGTGAAGTGTGAAGGACGTTTTTCAGAAACTCTGTATAATAACTTAGTAGAAGGTTTGCTGCAGGCAACAAAGCCACAATCCTGTAGAGAGCTATGGTTGGAGCTGTGTTTCTAGCTGGAAACATAACAAGGTCTTTCACCAAATTCAGAAAAATCTTGATCAGGGCAGACTGTGATCTGCTCTGAGTGTGGGCACTGGCTTGCCTTTGCACTTTGTATTGTGGATTGCAGGACTAATACTTTCTTCCTTCCAGGGTGTGCAGAGACCTACCTTCTGTTACTGAGGACTGGTTGTGATCGGAAAAGGAAAGGACACTGACCTTTTAAAAAATGAATTATGGATTCTAGTCAATAATAGGGCTGTCACATGGTCTGCTACACTGGGGAAACTTAAAAAGGGGCAGTTCCAGTAGTAGTAGTTCAGCTGTATCATTGACATTGAAATGCATCCATTAATCGTTTTGTAATAGTAGTATCCTTTCTTGGGTGTTCAGAAGAGGAGGACATTGCTTGCACACACTCACCTATATTTATCTCCAATTGCATAACCAGTGGATTAGAGATATTGAATTTTAAATGTGGAGAGGAGTAGAAAATGCTGTGTTTATTATAGATAGACTGTATTGGGCTTTTAAGCATGCTTGAATATTC
The DNA here is from genome assembly GCF_003984885.1 of Neopelma chrysocephalum. Classification (NCBI taxonomy): domain Eukaryota; kingdom Metazoa; phylum Chordata; class Aves; order Passeriformes; family Pipridae; genus Neopelma; species Neopelma chrysocephalum. The sequence continues at coordinate 4,699,633 of NW_020897725.1, forward strand.
CTTCTTTTTATTCTCCAGTACCATTTCCAACTCAACCACCAACAACACCTTCAACACCACCTCCACCACCTACAATCCCACCTGCGAAAGAGGGTAAGTGCATGCGTGAGTTTATAGTAATTTTAAGGTGTTGATGCAATGTTTTTCTGCTTCTGACAGTATTTTAGACCCAGGGGGAGTGGATCTTAAAATGCATTTGCTGCAACAACATCGAGATGGGTGAAACTTGCATTGCTCCTACGTAGTGCAGTTGAAGTGCATTAGATACTACAGAAATTAGGGTAACTTTTTGAATGGACTAGTTTCTCTCTGGGAACTTCCACAATCAGGATTCTCTAATCTTGCTTACTGTGTGACAGTCTGGCATTGTATAAGTTCATGTGCGAGTTTACTTAAAAATCTAAATAAAAATAAAAATGGCTAGCCAGACTTTAAAGAACCACTTGAAGTATATTCTGTGATAGGATCTGTCAGCGCAGACAATTCACCCCTTGGAGAGCTCAGCTGGTTCTACACCTGCACTGCAGTCAGTGCCAGCAGGTCTGTTTGATAAAGCTTTATTAACTAACATTAAACAAGGGCTTTTCACGACAGTTGCATTTTCTTAAGTGATTTATGAGATTTTGTGAGGAGTTAAGGCATTGCTCTAATTCAAAAATTTTTGCTTTTTTTTCTCAGTGTGCAAAGCAGCCAAAGCTGACCTTGCGTTCCTGGTGGATGGGTCATGGAGTATTGGAGATGACAATTTCAATAAAATAATAAGCTTTCTCTATAGCACTGTTGGAGCTTTGGATAAGATTGGTCCTGATGGAACACAGGTAATCAAATGTAGAGAGATGAAGGGTGCGTGGACTTGGCAGGTTGTTTTAGACTAGCGCCAGAAGTGAAATGAATCAAAAAGTAATTGACATAACTTCACATATCTTGTGAAAATATAAACTGCTTAAGGATAATATCTTTTTGTGCACAATACATGATAAATTTTATGATATGGATTTTGGTAGCATGAAGGCTAGATATAATTTCAGTCTTCTCTAAATCATTCCAATGACAATTGTGTTAATGCTTTTGGTATTGGTACTCACTAGGGTGTTGATTTCTAAATAAGCTAAAAATGGCATTGGTCAGGAAAAGTAAATATTCTTTTATTTAAAATCACATGCTCTACAGAATCTACAGTGCTTGAAATAAAATATAGTGTTTACAATGATTGTTCTATTTATGTATTTGTTTAGAGAGGTGTTTGAATCTGCTCCAGAACAAATTATTGGCAAATATATTACTGTTGTGTTACCTGTATAATATGTGGTTTGGGATCGCATTGGAAAATTAATTTCAACTTTTCCAAACCCTGAAGAATACTTAGTTCTCACTGTTTCCTATACAGCTATTTTCCAAGAATATAGTTCATGGTGCTTCAGAAACTTAGGCACAAGCTTAAGCATAATAGCTCCTTTTAAATCAGAGGCACCATTTATAGAATATGAAATTCAATGTGTGCTTTGTGAGTTGTAGGGGTTTAGTGTATAGTATTGAAATACAGGGTCTGAACTCATGTAGCATCGTATTTGAGAGAGGCAATATTTCAGAATATGTTCTTGAATCTTTCTATTACTTGCTTCAGTCTTGCTCCCTAGCTTGAGTTACTTAAGTGCAGCTATTAATTTGTGGAGACTGAATAAAGTCCCTGCAGTTCTGTGTATGAATAACTGTACATGTGTGAGCAGCTGTAACCAGGATTTTGCTTTGGGGCTTGATTTAGAGTGCTTTGCCAAAGCGGGTATTACTTTTCTCATCCTGTTTGCTGCAAAATGAAACCAGAAAGTGTTAGATGGTTGCCAAGGTTTCAGAGAGTAGAACTGAACTTTAGTGAAATCTTTCTTAAAGAGAAAAAAATCTGGCTTCAATTGAAGGATGAAGCAAAGTTACAAGATAAATCCTTGTTTTAAATGCTCAGATTCACTTTTTGCTTATGCACTGGGTGGTGCTTTTCTAATGAACATCTTCTGTATGCACAGGTGGCAATAATTCAGTTTAGCGATGATCCCAGGACAGAATTTAAATTGAATGCATACAAAACAAAAGAGACTCTTCTTGAAGCTATTCAGCGAATAGCCTACAAAGGAGGAAATACAAAAACAGGTGAGAAAGGTCCTGACTGTGAGGCATATTTTCTCCTTGCTACTCTCTGTGTGGTATTTCTTTCCCATTAGCTAAGTGGTTTAATTAATCAGTGCAAAAACAGAACATGGTATGTCCTCACTGGAGATGAAAGGTTGAGCACGGAAATTAGAAAGTCTTTGCAATCTATAGTTTATACCCTTCAGACCCTACTGCTGCACATTCACCCCACTGACCAACAGTGATGGCAAGGATCAGGGAGGCAGAGAGAGTCAGCTGGGCAAAAGCAAATGACTCTGGGGACAGTGGAAGGTGGAATGGGGAGTAATACGAAGTCAGCTTGGCAAGTGGATAGAAAAGTGGGAGGGGAAAGAGGGTGGGAGGGAGTTTGCAAAGCATGTCAAAACCTGGAGAGAGTGGAGGGTCTGTTTGGTTATAAGCCAGGACAGTGAAGTCTCAGTGGGATGTTTAAGACTGGGTTGGGGGAAGATGTCTGTTAACTGAATGAGGTTGCATTTTAATTAATCCCTTAGGATAGCTTTCTGATGTGAAAAAATTAAAGATGCATGCCGAAAGGGTTAAAATCCGTTTTAGTTGGAAACTATGTGTTTTATTATTCTCAGATTGCACAGAAATTTCTTGCAGCTGTTGCATTGCATCCAGTCTCAGTATTATCAAAATAACACATTTTCCATTTACTACAATGGCACTGTCAGTTGTTAGGTGGACTGTGCCCTACAATCCAGAAAGGAAGGTTTTGTTATCTCTAACCCAGCCAGCAGCTGAATACCACACAGTGCTCACTCACTCCACGCCACCCCCCACCCCCCCGGTGGGATGGGGAGAAGAATCAGAAAAGGCTAAAACCTGTGGGCTGAGATAAGAACAGTTTCATAATTGAAATAAAGTAAAATGTAATGATAACAGTAATGAAAAGGGAGATAACAAAAAGAGAGAGAGGAATGAAACCCAAGAAAAGCAAGTGATGCACAGTACAGTTGCTCACCAATCACTGAGCGATGGCCAGCCCATCTGAGCAGTGATTGTCCCCTCCTGGCCAACTCCCCCTGTTTATATACTGGGCATGATGTTTTATGGTGTGGAATATCCCTTTGGCCAGTTCAGGTCAGCTGTCCTGGCCGTGCTCTCCCCCAGTCTTGTGGTGCAGCTCCTCACTGATAGAGGCCTCACTGAAAAGGCCTTGACTCAGGGTAAGCACTGCTCAGCCACAACCAATACTTCCGAGTGTTATCAACATTATCCTCACACTGAATCCAAAACACAGCACTGAAACAGCGACAAAGAAGTAATTTAACTTTATCTCAGCTGAAACCAGGACACCCACACATTTCATATTCTTGATCTTCACCTTCTGAATTGAAAAATGGATGGTTGAAGCCATCCCATTTTCAAAGATTACGGTCAAAATTAAACTTTTCTAAATCTTGACTTTAATAACTACAGAATGCACTAATTGACAGACTACCCAGGACCCAACAGATTTCTCTTTTTATTTATGTCTAACATAAATAAATCTGAGAAGATATGAGAAGATAGTTATAAGTAGCCAATAGAAATTGCATTTACATTCAGTGAAAGTATATTGTCAATTTTTTGTGTTTCAGGCAAAGCCATTAAACACGCAAGAGAAATCTTGTTTACTGGAGAGGCAGGCATGAGAAGGGGCATTCCAAAGGTTTTGGTTGTCATTACTGATGGACGATCACAGGATGATGTGAACAAAGTCTCCAGAGAAATGCAACTAGATGGTAAAATGTGTAGTTTTAAGAACTACTCACATTTCCTTTTTTTCTCATTAATCATATCTGTGTAAGTGTGGGCATGAGATAAGCGTAACTTTTCCTCCAGGAAGATTTTCAAGTTTAAAGAAAAGAGCAGTTCCTGAGAAAGGCAGAATAACACTGGGATATGGTTAGATTCTGGATATATTTGGTGATTAACGGCATTAGATTTAATTTTGACAACAGTGCTAAAATCATGTAGTAGTCAATGGAATTGCTCCCAGGATGAAGAATTTGGGGAATATGATCCTGAGAATCTGGATTGTCATCTATAAAGTGTAGTCTTGTGGTTACAAGCAAACTGAACTATTTTGTTTTCTATATAAGAGGTCCTTTGAAAATTCTTTCATGTGTTCTTTTACTGTTTCTGATTGCTCTTGTGTTACACTAATTACCTTTAGGAATTTTTTTAAAGCACTAATTTTAGAGCTTTAAGCAGCCACACTGTGTTGCGAGTCTAAGTATTTAATTGTTGTAGAGATTTGCGTCAAAACCCAAAGGGCACAGTATGCCACGTGGAACAAAACTAAAGGTTGGAAGAAAAAACTGATCTGCCTATTAATGTGAAGCAATCTAAGAAGAAATTACATTTGTGCTTTTTATTTGCTTTTAACTTTGAGAGCTGTGAAGTCCCCAGTATATATCATGGATTTCTGAAAGCCAATGTGATCGTCCAGCTGTCTGCCTACTGATTGTGTTGCTAGATGCTAAGTGTAGTGCCTTCATAAATAAAGTGTATTACAAAATAGTAGAGTTTGAATAACTTGTTTTAAGTAGCAGTAAAGAAAACCCTGTATTTGTGAATAAATTGGAGTCTATATCTAAGCTGAACAAAAATCGTTCAGCTCTGAGGTAAGTCTTGCAGTTGCATATATTAATTATTAGACTGGCAACAACCTTGAGTGGAGATGGTGTATTGTGAGGGTTTAGGTGCTGACTGGGATGTGTCACCTTGGCAGATGAGTTCCCCTCTCCATTGTCATCTTGAGTGTGCTGTGCAGTGAGGCTGCAGATAGGTTGGAGCAGGTACTGACTTGTATGTTTGACAGCAACTGGCATGAAGGGGTGCTGATCTTGGATGAGACATGAAGATATTGTAATTTATTAGGTCAAAGTTTTGTTAAGCTAAAAGCTCTGCAGGTGATGAATGCCCCTGGGCTTCAGTCAAACTTAAAGATAATATTGCTTGACTGGAGTAAGTTTGGGACTGAGCCATACAAGAACAGTATGTCATTAAATAGATTCAGCCTGATGTATAGAGGTTTTTTTTCCTTCATCTTTTATGGAAAGGAAAATATTGAAAAACTTTTAGCTATTTTGCTGCTCCTGAAACACATAGGATACAATTTCCATTTCATTTAAATCTTTGAAGTCAGGCTCAAATTTCGAAATATATTTATACTGAATATATAGAACAGATTCAACCAATGCAGTTAAGTAGTTGATGAAATGAGAATGCATTTATTTCAGTGTTCACTCATGAGGCAGCAGTGGCTTGAAATATTATATATATTAATATATGAGACAGAAAAAATCTGTAAAGGACCTACAGGAAATTAATTTCTCTGCTTTGTATTTATTATATACTTGATACATGGATATTTTTGTGTAGGAAAGCATTTAAACATATGCTAAAACTTTAAACTGCTGAGTAGTCATATATCTTCAAGAAAATGCTCAAGGTTTAACTTTATTTAACCAATTAACCATAAATAACCAAAAGAAATATTTCATAGAGAATGTATTAGCTTTATTTTAGATTACATAAGTCAATTTTCTTGTGCTATAGGATAATAATAAAATGTCCACCTTTGTATTTAATCAGGAAAGGAGCCAGTGCAAATACAGTTGTGTTCATATTGTATTTCCACTCTCTTAATGAACGTCTCACAAGAGTGTTCTTTTCTGTTTTACAGGTTTCAGCTTTTTTGCTATTGGAGTAGCTGATGCCGACTATTCAGAGTTAGTGAATATTGGCAGCAAGCCCAGTGAAAGACACGTCTTCTTTGTGGATGACTTTGATGCCTTTACAAAGATTGAAGATGAGCTGATCACTTTTGTTTGTGAAACTGCATCAGCAAGTTAGCCACTTTGATTTATGTTTGCTTCTAAAATAACTGCTAAATACTGGGGGGTTTATAACTGATAATTTTCTTTTATGAGGTATTCTTGATATTTTTTAATATAGTTTACTGCTGATGTTATAATTCTAATGTTATTTCCATAAAAGATTAAGGAAATGAAGGTGTTTTGACTTCAAAATAATTAATGGTTGTTTGCTGTAAATCCAGAATGCAGCCATTGGTTGTCAAAAATTTATTTCAGATGTGAAACACAGTTCAGAATCATAAAAGGTTAATATATTTTATTTTCTAGGCTAATTTAACCCTCTGTAAGAGTTAGCTACATTCATTATTACTCCAGTCACATGGTTAATTTATCAATGGAGAACCAATCATTCATATTTGTATTATGAGATAAAGTAGATGAGTTGTAGAATAAGGAAAAGCATGAAATACACCCAAACTCTGAAATCTGCAGAAAAGCCATTTCAGTCTCTTTATGAAAATTAAGGGAAATACATTCTAGAGCAGCACCTAATGGTTAGAGGTCAATAATTCATATGCTTTTAGGTGTGTGCCCACAATATATTTCCTTGTATATAAGCCGGAAAGTACAGCTGATGTGAATAATTTGTGATTGTGAGGAGTTCTTGTGCACAGGGTTGTGAGTTATCATGAGACTCTTGAGTTATCAGAGCTGGTAAGCACAAAAAATGTTGCTTCTGAACCATCATTTCTGAGATACTGAGACCATAGAGAGAATGTTGAACATGAGAATACTCAACAGTAGCATTTATTAGTCACTTGTGCTTGTATTCTAAAAGTGATTTTCTAATACGAGTATCCTGGGGTGCTATCTTTGGTTGACATACTGCTTCTAGGCCTATTGATTTTCCAGGTCACCTTTTCTGAAAGAGATTAGTGTGTGCTCTTCCCTGCCAAAAGAAAAATATAAACCAGATTTACAGCTATTTAAAATGTGTGCACACATCTTAAGGACTGTGTGCAATTCTGGTCTCTGTTGCTCATGAAAGCTACTGTGGAGTTTGAAAAGGTACAGAGAATGGCAGCTGTAATAATTGAACTTGAGATGGGGTTAGCTGGAGAAGCTCACAAAAGAAGAATTAGGAAACACTTGGTTAAAACCCAATATAAGACATACTTTTTTTTATGCAGCAGGCAGTGAATTTGTTGCCTTTTTTCAACAAATTTGAATTTGTTGAAGAGGTTGTGAAGGCAATTTCTTAGAAAGATTAGACAAATTCATGGATGAGAAATCCATAATAGGATGTTATATGGAGCACAAAGGAATGTACCCCTTAATATCTTTGCTACAACCCTCATGGATCCCAAGGAGTATCAACTAAATGGAGTGGTCAGGTGGCCAGGTTTGCATGCCCTTCTGAAACAGCATTTCCTTTTGCTGCTGTTGGGGATGGAATACTGGGTACAGGGCTGAGTGAATCATTGTTCTGACCCAGTGGGCCATCTCTTGTATCCTTAAATATATTTTTTCTTCCTTTCCAGCCTGCCCATTGGTAGTTAAAGATGGCAATAATTTTGCAGGTACAGTATTTTTGTGTTAATTTTTGTTTCTGATTTATGGAATCATTTTTATTATGTGATTTTCACAATATTAGGCAATAAATTTCCCTTCGTGCTAACAGGTATTAAACAGTTGGTGAATGAAACTCTTTGATACAACTGGCTTTGTCTTTTTTTGTTTACTGTAATGCAGTATTAATTTAAATTAATAAAATATATGTTTTGATACCTTCCAGGATTTAAAATGATGGAAATGTTTGGTTTAGTTGAAAAGGAGTTTTCCGCTGTGGAAGGGGTTTCAATGGAACCTGGTACATTTAATGTTTACCCATGTTACAGACTGCACAAGGATGCGCTGGTGTCACAGCCTACCAAGTATGTATTGACATATAAATACTCACAAAAAACATGAAAATTATTTTCCAGTGCAGTCAATTATTCATTTCAAGGACTAGTATTTTAAAGTCAGAAGAGCAGAGGCACTAGTGTATATCTGTGTTATACTGATGAATAGGAAGAGTGTTTGGTGTCCTGAGTCCTCAATCAGTTTAAATCAAAAACAGCAACTGTAGGTAAAAGTAGGTAAGCCCACTGGCTACTCTGGGTTTTCCACATAAGCCAGTTTCAGGCTTGTGCCAGCACCCACCAATTTTATGCAGGCATAGGTCTGGGAAGATTCCAGTGTGTAGTATTTTGTGAAAGATGCCTCTGGAATGCAGGCTGAAGTCTCATGGAGTTCAGAATGTCTTTGACGTGGGGGTCAGAATGAGAACCTGCTTTAGCTGTCCTTGGTCACTTTTTCTTCAGTCTATGTCCATTCACTGGTTACAAAGGAAGATTATCCCCTTGTGCTGAAGTGAGTCTGTGTGAACTCCATCTAGTACCTTCCTGGGAGGAGGCACATGTTTCAGTCACAAGGACTGTATTGTGGGAGAGTTAAGGCAATGAGGATCCTCCCATTGAACTTTTACAGTCATTCCTCAGAGAGGAAGTGATGGAAACTCTTTGTTTCTACTATGAACAGTGTGTATGTTGTGTTTCGTTCCTCTCAGTCCAGTCCCCCACTTCATATTAAGTGGCACCACAGAAAAGCAGTGGCTCTGCTGGATTACACATGGGAAGATGTAACAAGTATTCTTTAGCTCAGATAAATAAGAAAGAAAAACATTGGGAAATGACATTGAAGGTTTATATTAGATATCATATCAGTCTTTTTGTGTGATTATCCTGTTGTGTCCCAGTTGGAGCTATACTTCCTGGGGCTGTTTCATATTCTTCATGTTTTATTTCCCCCTGGGCCTAGATGGACTGAGATGTCAAGAGATTAGCATTTCTCACTTCTTTTTCCCTTTCTGCTTCTTTCTAATTGGATCTGCTGCATTTATATGCTATTCTCTAGCTGCCACCCCAGCCCAGTCTTACTGCTTCATAGGCTTTCACTCCTTTTCATGGTTCAGAGAACACCTTTCTCTTGATGATCTACAGGTATGTCTGAATAATACCACTTGGCTTTGTTGTCTCATTTATGCACTGAATGTGGTGAATGTTATTCTCCTTTTTGAGCTCTGAATCCCCAAACCTTGTGTTTGACCCACCCTGCTTATTGAATTGTCTTTCATTCATGTACAGTGGACACACTGTAAGGCTTTTTTCTTTTACACGTTGACTTCCCTCTCTTTCTCTATGCAAAGTGGGCAGTGTAATATCACATTTGATCATCTACTGACACTGTGCAGAATATATTGATTATATATCACATCTATCTCCCTTTTCAGCATGATTCATATCTATACACCTTATATGTGCCAGAAGCACTTTAGAAGGAATGGGATATATTTAGAGAAAAGAAATGGTTTAAATAAGTTTTTCAGCCTTCTTTCAGATCCCTTTGCTATGATTTTAAGGAATCAGACTAATTAACATTTTAAAATACAGTCAGTTGTCTCAGACATTTGTCCAAACATCCCACTATGGGATTCGACAAGAAAAGGTTAAATTAATTTGGAAGTACGAAATAACAAATTTTTGGAAATGACATAAAATAACATACTTCTTTTATATCATAAATTTCTTCTCTCTTCCGAAAAAATTCTAGGAAACCAGATTGTATTTCTGTATGTGATCTGTTTTGACTTCACTTTCTTATGTATTGGCTTTGAAATTTATAAACTCTGTTCCCCATATTTTATAAAGCTTCCTATAACAGTCTGCCACTCCTAATTTTAATCCATTTGTAACGGTTTAATGACAAAGGACATGTCTATTGAGATTGGTCTTCCAAGCAATTTCTGTTTTCATTGTCTGTTGAATCAGACAAGTGCAAAGGTCTTGAGAGTGGCTACTGTTTTTTAAAAGCTTTTAATATTATTAATTTTAGCTTTATTTCCAACTGAGCTCTGATTTCATCTTCAAATTAAAAAAAATGTTAATAATTAAGGACAATTTTGTAAATTTTAAGGGAAACTATAACTTCTCCTTTCTTCATAAGTATTCTTTTAGTAGTTGTCAAGTTGAGTAGATTTTGTAAACATTCATATCACTTCTCAGTCTCGATTTCTAAAGAAATATACAGAATAATAAAAAGCATGTCAAGTGAACCTCTGATAAGTAAATCACCAGATTTAATGTTGTTTCAGTTCAAAAGACATTATTTCTCTTGCAGGTATTTGCATCCTGAAGGTCTCCCTTCTGATTACACCATCACGTTTCTCTTTCGTATACTCCCTGACACACCTCAGGAGCCCTTTGCTCTTTGGGAGATTTTAAATGAAGGATATGAACCACTGGTTGGAGTTATTTTAGATAGTACGTATTTTGTGTTTTATTAGTGACTTTAACTGTACTTTAAGTGATTCATTCTGTGACTAGATTTATTATTGCCAATGTTTCAATCTGCTGCAAGAAAAACTACCTGAATCTGGAAGGTGGTAGTCTCTAATGCCTGGTTTTTAGATTCAATTTAACTGAGTTTAATTTAGAGTCAAATTTTGAGTTAACTGCTTTAAGCTGCAGCAAATGATACTGAAATCCAAAGAGCTGTACTAAATGTAATTTGATGTGAGTTACTAATTTGCTTTTAAAAATTCCAGTGCTCTGAATCTGATTCTAATTAAATCTATCTTGATATATGCCAGTGGTACACGAAGTACACACAGAGGCAGTGCAGTCTGGTGGATAGCAGACTTAGAGTCATGAACCCTTCCTGGCTCTTCATTTCTATTTGATTTGACTTTGACAATTGTAAAACAAGGTTTATAATTCTGAGGGTTTTCATATTTACTGTTGAAAAGATGAAGATACTCTAATAGCTGTTCTTCATAGCTGCCAGTATGTCACCTTGAAATAGGTGGGAATTAAGCAATTAGCTGGCTTGAGGATGTGTTTTTCTTGTGCAAGTCCCACAGAGAAGTGGTAGGAGAGTAGGACCAGGTAGACATGGGTGAGGTAGATAAACAACTACTGGCCTGTCCTTCTTGTCAAATCATGAGAGAGCATTGCTCTGATACAACTTGTTACTTCCAGGTCAGTATATCACTTATGAATGTGTTCTACTGTCATTTGAGCTGTCATCTTTGGTCTGCTTTGTTAAACACAAAATAGACTCTTTCAAATCGTGTATAGGCCTTTAACACAGAGCCCTTAACTTCTGTCTCACACAGATGGTGGTAAAACTCTGACTTTCTTTAACTATGACTACAAAGGAGATTTTCAAACTGTGACTTTTGAAGGTCCTGAAATAAGGAAGATGTTTTATGGGAGTTTTCATAAGGTTAGTAATTGTAATAGGGAAAAAAACCCACTATGAATAAAGTTTTGGGAGTTTATCATGTTTTGAAATCATCTTTCATGAGGTCAACCGGTGCCAAAGGAAGTGTATTTTGCATCCTGTACCTTACTATCGTAAATCTCTTTGCAATATTGGATTAACATAAAGCAAATCATAGTTTTTATCATGAAGCTGATGTGTTCAATTTTCATCTCGTGCCTTGTGCCTGAATTTTAGAGTTCGTTTAAAAACACTTGCCTTGAAAAGTAATTTAGAAATAAAGTGGTATTTCCTTTTAAGATTTGGTTTCTCAGTGTCATTCAAAATAAAAAAGTCCAGCAAAAAAAAAATAATTATCCTTTTTTCATCAGAATTATAATTTTTAAACATATTTTAAGGGCTATGCCATATTTAACTTTTCTTGGCTGTTAGAGGACTTGTAATGTTCGTTCTGAAAGCAGGTGAAGTGGTGTTGGGATTGTAGCATGTATTTATAGAGAAAGGTACTTTTGTTGTTCAGTTTTATTCCTGATGTTTGTATCTTTCCAAAACAAAAACAAAACAAAAAACCAACCAAACAAAAAAACCCAACAAAAAAAAAAGGGACTGTGAATTAAGGTGATAGTATTTACAGAGCTTAGCTTTTCTGTACCTCCTTTTCAGTCAATGGAGCAAGAAAGGGAAGGTAGGTCAGAGCCGGTGTAAAATTCTGACTTCTAATTTGTGGTTTGGAGGAATATATGAGGCTCTAGGAAATTCTCCTCTTAAGCATTTTTCTGATGTTTGAATGATGATTTTTGCAAACACGTTTGAAAGGCACAAGCAAGGCAGATTTATAGTAACTTTTCAGTTATTTAGTTACAGCTGAGCCTGGAGCAAAGCAGGACTCCTTCGTGGCATTCGATCCTTGGGCTCCGATCTCCTCGTAGTGTACTGGTATAGGGAAGATGCTGCATTTCTACCAGCAATTCATCTGGTTTCCTCCTACCCTAACCCCATCCCCAAATTATTCTTTCCTTTGCTTAACTGAGAGATTGCTCATGACAGGACAATTTTAACTACTTCTCTCTGCTGGGAGTGGCTTTGCTCAGCAGAAGGGACCTTCGAGTCTGATCAAGGCAGAAGGAAGGTCACTGTGTTCTGCTTTCTGTACTGCATTTGGTGTGATTTGATTTTTTCAGTGTAAAAACTTCAATAAGACAGCTTTTTCTGCGTGGTAAAATTTACAAACTAAATTTTACTGTTCATTTTTCGCTTATGCAAGTGCTGGCTATAAAGGATGTATTGGCGAAATCCAATGCTTGATAGCAGGATCATACAAGGTCCAGGAATTATTACTGACCACATAAATCAAGAGTTCTGTGGGATCTGAGTTGTATATGAACTTTGTGTAGATCTTTTGTTGGGGATAAATTATTGTCTTACTGAATAACTTCCGTACATTGACAATTTGTGTGCAGATATTCCATAAGTAGAAAAATTAACTAAATTCCTTAAACAGGAATCAAAGACTAATTCAGGTTGGAAGGGACTTCTAGAGGTCATCTAGGTTATTTGCTATGGATGATTGTATGAGATTCATTAGCAAACATGGAGTTAGGATCTCATTTCAAAAAATGCCCCCCATTTCCCAGGAAAGAACACATATATCCCATGTGCTCCTTTGTATGTTAAAGCATCTTTTCTTTTGCTTAGCTGCATGTTGTTATCAGCAAGACTACAGCCAAGATAATTATTGACTGCAAGCAAGTGAGTGAGAAGACCATTAATGCAGCAGGGAATATTAGTGCTGATGGCATAGAAGTGCTGGGGAGAATGGTGAGATCCAGAGGACCGAGAGACAACTCTGCACCAGTGAGTAGAACAATAACAATTCTTTAAAATATTTAAAATATCCTAAAGAAAACTGTTTGGTAACATTGTTTAAACGTTATTCTCAAACACATATGTAAACATAGTTGATAGGTTCAGATATGACTTGTGTTTCAGATTTCATTACGTAGAGTAATACAATGTATAACTCCTTTGCCTGGAATAATTTAAACTTTCTTTTGAGTGATAACTATTTCCCATATCTCTTATCCCCTCTTACTCTCTGTTTGTCCCCTAGCTCAGTGTCTGTTCAATTAAATAATTGAACTGGTTTGGCACAGACGGTCCCCAAAAGCAAAAGCTCTCATCTTAGCATATCTAGCTCTTTTATAATATAAAAAAATTTAAATGTGAAACATCTCCCCCAAAAGTTCAAGTACTCCTTCATTCCTTTGAAATTGTTCTCCTAGAAGCAGTAATTGATTATTCTGTTTGCATGACAACCAATGAGAGTTTTTCCATTTTATTTCAGATGTGTTAAAGAAGATTTGTTTGGGGTTTTTGACTTTTTTGTTGTGTGATACTGTTCGCTAATTTTCTTTGAACTTTCTTGACCCTAGAATGAGGTTAGCAGAGAATATGAACCTTAAACTCAAGGCTTGATTTGAATAGGAATGAGGTTTAAAAAATGTATTTACTTGTTAATATATGAAAATACTCTTGTTTAGTAAAAAATAAGCCTTCAGAATATATTTCTGTACAAAAAAAAAAAGTGCTTTTAACCTTCAAACTTACGGATAATAATTATGTGAAGCCTGTAAAGACAATTACATAGAGAAACCCTTGTAGTCACATTCCAATAGAAACAGAAAAGGGCAGACTTAGGGAATCTTGGAATTAGAGAAGGCTTTGTAAAGAAGTGGAAAGAAATGGTGTCTTTTGTTAGAACCTAAGAATCTATAAAAGAAAAGTCAGACTGCCCACTCACTGAAAAATTTGATTTTGTTCAAATGAACTGTAAAACTCATGTAAGACTAAAAATATGTAGCTGAGGATGAAAATTCTTTATAGTAGTGTTCAGCTCTCCTTGGGTATTACCACATATACCAAATTACAAACAAATCAAGAAAGCACCCAAATACCATTCTTTAGTCTCCATTCTGCACAATTTATTCACGTTGAGTAGGACTTGTGTGAATGGTCACTTTTAAGGCACAAATGAGTTGGTTTCCTACTCCAAATATTGAAGGACATCAAAGGACTCTAGTAGGAGGCAGGATAGAGATTCTTCTCACAACAACTAAACTTCTTAGTTTTAGAGATGCTTATTACATAAAATAAAAATAAGCAGGCAGTTATTTTGGAATAAAATTGTGGATGTTTTGTTCTAACTGTATTCACATGTTTGCATTGTCGGAATGTTTTTAGTGTATTTTTTAATTAAATGAATATAGTGCAATCACCTGAATTTTGCCAAACATTTCAATTTTGAGGGAATGTAATTGTACTAGAGTTTTTTCCCCAATTATGCATATGGCGTGCAACAGTAAAATGAACATGCAGAAATAGAGATAGATAAGACAGAAAGGGCATTAGACTAAAGGTGCCTAACCCTTTTAACATCCCTGAATAGTGAAGCTTCTCTGGATTAGACATTCCAGCTAGCCAGAGCAATGAAACCTGACTGTGACATGCAGCAAGTAATGTTTTTTATTCCTTCAGTGAGATTTAATGAAAAGTTAAAAAAGTAACGCCTAATGCGGTCTGCTATTGAAAAATCTTTGCAGAGCTGTAGCTTTGTTAGATGATGATAGGTAGACTTTTCCATCTCATTTTACTGTTTCTGCTCGGAGGGCTGGATATTTAGAAAGCAAAATCACTATGAATACAGAGAATTATAAATAAATGTTTAACAGTAGCAAAGAAAGCTTTGTTTTGTTATTTAGCTTGAGTCAGAGCAGCCCACATAATATTTTAAAATAAGAATACCATGTCATTCAACATTTGGTTAGTGAATACAGCAATTCAGAAAATGTCTGTTTGCTCTTTAATTTACAACAACATATTTTATCTGTATGGATCTCTAGATTGTCTAGTTCCAGAGAAAATGAATGCATATACACGCCTATGTAGGACTGTATAAATTTAGCCAGTACTGTCAGCCTTCCATTGTTCAGGATAACAGAATAGCTTGGGATGGACTGGGTTGTGGGAAAAAATGGCAATATGACTTCACTTCTGAAACCAAGCTGCTTTCTGCACAACCAGCTCATGTGTTGCTGCACCCCTTTCTGAGATGACTTATTTGCTTAAGTGCAGTATCATGCAAATGCCCAGGGTCATTCTGAGTCCCAGAGCAGTGTGTTCATGCATGTTCACAAGCTAAGGAGTCCTGGAATGGGTAGCTTAGGGATGTATAGCAAAGAGGGAGGCATCTTAAGTGGCTCCACATGAAGCCAGCTTGCATTTGACATAGACAGGGACACAGACTTGCTGGGCTCAGAGTGGATCTCTGTGGACCCAAACCAAGAGTCCAAAAGCTGCTTTCATGCTGCACTTCAGCTGTCTGAGGTGTTTAGCATGGACCCAGCTCGTGTGAGTCTGCATCTACAAACCAGCTAATCTGCTGTAAGGTGAGGAGAATGTCTATTTATGTGAAAGTATGCCTTTATTCAAAATACGGTTATTGACCTATATAAGAAAAAGAATGAGACAAAACCAAAGGTGCACATATGTAGTTCATTTAAACAGATTTGAAAGCAATACGGTTTTAAGAAATCTTTAAATTCATTCCTCTCTTCTGGTCTTAAAATAATGCCACTGAAAATAATAATGGGAGCAAAACCAAACAGAGTTCTATCTCTAGCAGCTCCTCGAATTTTTTAACATGTGGGGTTAATTTAATGGGATGTTCTGTTCCATTTCCCTCTCTATTCAATATGTACATAAACAAAGCATGGAAAAAGAATAGAAATAGTAACAGAAGCTTCATCTCTATACAACTTTATTCAGTCAAGGCTGTAAAGGAGACAATTGGTTTTACCATTGAGCCCTATTTAGTATATTGTTTCTGAGTATCTAGCAGCCACTATTTTTAGCAAATGTGTGTGTTCTTGTAGATTCAATTCTTGTCCAAACCATGTTCCCAGACCTGTGATGGGAATTTTCTGCCCAAAGTTGTCACTTTTCACCATCACTAAACTATTGTTGCCTGGGGATAATAAGGATAGGAGAGGACATATTCTAAAGTAAAATTAAACTGGAGAAAACTATAAATATTATCTGTGGCTCAGCTCCAGTGTAAGTAATAGGCTATAGGAGACCTTGTCCCAGAAAAAATCTGATCAACTGACCAGTGGGTTAGGAGGAATTACTCAGTTTTGAGAAGCTGAGCTCACATTTGCCTGACTCTTGATGCCTCCTTTGCTATATAAAAAGTACTGGGAGGCAACACTGTGCAAAATCAGAAATTTAATCAAGGAGTGGGGGATAATCCATCAAGTGCAGCAGTTAACCTTGAACAGCTTGCTCAATTCATGTAATGTCTGATAGCTCAGATGACTTGGTTAGAACACACATTTGGTAAAAGCAGTGGATTTGCCATTTAAGTGACATATTTGTGGCTTGCTGCTCAAAGTCAATAGCCTCTCCTCTGTCTAATCTGAGTGCTTTAAATCAAGGTAGCTTTGCTTGCTGATAGCTTTGTTCTGCACTGCTCTTACACCTAACAGTCATTTTGTACATCACTCTTGTTTTAAAACAGCTGCAGTTACAGATGTTTGACATTGTTTGTGCTACCTCATGGGCCAATCGAGACAAATGCTGTGAGCTTCCTGGCTTGGTAAGAAATCTCTTTCAATAACTGTAGAATTTACTTTTTACTTTTCCCTTTATTGAGTAAATGTTTTAATTGAAATGGATGGTTAAGTGTTTTCAAAACAAGTCTAAGTCTGCTTGGATTATGTGTCCTATTGAAAGTCAAGGACGTATATGTTTCTAAATCAAGTAGGTGCTTTTGAGGCATCCACACAGTACTTTGTCTTAGATTCATAAAATCTCTAACTTCTGAAGTTTTTGACATCATTCTTCTCCTATCTTAATTTTTCCTTAGAGAGATGAGGAAAACTGCCCTGCCCTTCCTCATGCTTGTTCCTGTTCAGAAGCCAATAAGGGTCCTCTTGGACCTCCTGGACCACCGGTAAGGTTTTATTCAGGTTTTTAGTGAACTCTACTAAATAGTCCACTGGCCACCTTTATTCCAAAACATATGAATATATTGCCATTGTAAAACTAATAAGGTTAAATTAGAGTTTTAAGTGTTTGTGAAGAGGTAGAATTATATTCAATTTATAGCAAAGATGCCACGTATTAGGCTGTAAAAAACCTTCTACATAGTCAGTCAGTCAAATTTTTAATGGTTTAATCAAGACCTGAAGCAGTTGTGGTATTCTTCAGACCTTGCACCCTGTTACCTGTCTGTAGCATTAGTAGACATGTCATAGTTAGTGCCATTTATTTTCTAAATTTTAATCACCTTCTGTCTGTCTACTGTAATATATGTGTATTAAATGTAGTTTGGAGTTTACTTTTTGAAATGCTCAGTTTACAGTATTCTTATGAATTAAAGATATGGGGTATGACAATGCCACTTGTATGGTATGTGATGAAAGAAGACTTTTCTGTGTTAAAAGCCCTAGGTAAGTACAGTATTGATTGGAAAGCACAACTGTAAGTGTAGGTTCTTCTGAGACCTCCTAGAGGCGGAGAGGTACCCAAAAGCCCTGAAGGGAAGAGAGGATGAAATGATCTGCTTTTGGTGAAAGCTGAATTAAAATTTTTTCCAGCTTGCCAGTGAATGAAATGATGATAAAATGATCTGCTTTTGGTGAAAGCTGAATTAAAATTTTTTCCAGCTTGCCAATGAAATGGACACTGGCACAACTTTTACCTTTACTTTCTGATATTCTTTTAATAGCACTCATTAAGTTTTTACTGTGTAAATGTTAAATGTGTATCTAAGTTCCTTGCATAACCAGTGGAACTAGATAGTCTCTTCTAGAAGCCAGTTATTTCGCTTTCCTTCCATTTCAGTGTAGGATCTTTGAAATATGGAATAAATCTCCTTTCTTGGAAACTTGTGGAAACTCAATGTATAAGACATAGAGATACAGGTCACTAAATTTTGAGAACTCAATCTCACATCCCAAGTTTGATTTTTATCAATTTAGAAAAGTTGCAGCCTCTGTTTACAATGGCCTGGTATTGGTTTGATTTAACAAGAATCCTAACTGGGATAGAATGATCACGTGGTTTCTTTTTTTACAACTAGGTTGTTAACTTTGATTGGCATCTTAGGACTGCCTGCTAAGTTAGTTTGAGATGAGGCTCTCTTATGAAAAATTTCAGCTGTGTATTTCTCTGCTCATACTGAGTCCTGTGTCTTCCAAGATCATGTTTTGAAACAAAAGAGCCAGTGAAGAATGCAAAGGAAAATGCTTCTGAAAGTGTTAAAGTACACGAATTACATGAGATACATGTTTAACAACAAAATTAACTTGCACATAAGACATTCATGTTGTTGATCCTAGCAGGCATTAATGCTACTAACAACTCAGAGGTTAGTCTTTCTGCAAGAACGGTTCTTCGAGCTCTGGTACAAAAACCTGAAAAGGAATTCAGAAGAAAATTCACTGAAGAGATGTGTCTTGAACAAGGAGAAATTGTTCTGTTCCCCTATTTAAATACAGGTTATAAATCAAGTAGGGATTAAAGTTTTAATTTTTGTATCTTAGCATCCAATTTGTGTTCTTTGACAAAGACAGATAATTCACATAAAAATGCCACTGAAATTGAGTAGTTTGACCACATTTCACAGTAAAATGAAAACTGTTTGAGAATTATTTGACTGGAAGGATGTGTATTACTATAGTTCAAAAGATATATGAATCAGGAATTGCTAAGGCTTAACCCAGCAGTAAAATAATGTACTTCTATATATTACATTTAGGATTAACAATGTTTTGAATAGCATAGTGCCATGCAAGAGGAGGCTTACAGTCAAGCAGAAGAATCACTGCCAAGGCAGGCAGTGTGTGATTTTGGAACTCAATGTGTTTGAAGTGATGCTTTTTTGCCAGACAGTTAGATGGCATAGCTCTTGAAAAAAAAGAAGTATGAGGCCTAAGAAAAAGCAGAGCAAAGGAATAAAGTCAGTGTTCATCTCTGTGCCAACCAAAAGTCAGAAAGTCACATGTGCTATGTCTGGTCAATAGTGCTCCAGGTTGTTAAAATGTCATGTGACTTTTCTCTAAGCCAAGGATTTTTCTGTTTAAGAGATCAGGATTCTACCATGTAGCCAGTTTTAGACATTAGGCTAAAGAGACTCCAAAGAAAAGGCTTCCATTTGTTTGGGACAGTACCTCTGGAAAGATTTTCTAGGCTTTTAGTAAACGGGTCATTTTGGGAAAGACAAAGTATTGTTTAGAGTTAATATTATCTGGCAATTTTCATGATGGGATACTGTTTTTTGTGGCTTCATCTTTGCCAGAATTTGATCCTGCTGTCTGAAATTCCCGACACAAAGTAAAAATAAGATATCACACAAAATCAATGCCTGCATTTATAAGGAGTGCTGCAGAACTGAAGAAGGTGAAATAAACAAAAATATTGGAGGATTGCAGAAGTTTAATTGCAAGAAATAGCTTTCAGTGCTTCACACGTTTTGACTGTTAAAGAGGAATAAGGAGGTGTCTCGATAACAGTTGATTAAGGCTGTTTCTGGGGGAAAGCACTGGCTATTAAAAAGTTATTCAAAATAAGGGAAAAAGGCATAACAGGAATTTTTGGCTAGAAGAAGAAAAGGCAGAAGAAATGAAAAATTTGAAATTAGTCACACAAGCTTAGTAGTGCTGGGAAATAACCACCAAAACAAGTTTATGAGAAAACTGAGAGGGGCTATTCTGATATTTTCATCTTAAATAAATGCTTTTCTGGAACTTGTACTTTTACCAAGCAAAGGTTGCTGGGTTCAGCACATGGATAAATGTATCAACTTCAGCATGGATCTGAAAGTGTATGATTTAATGTCTCAGTAGCGGGCTGGTTTTAAGTACATATTCTTAGTAAAAATGCAGTCTCTTTCTGAGAACAAAATGTGAGAAAACTCTGTGGTTTTGTTTATGTTAAAAAGTTGCAGTTATTGTTCTGAGGAATTTTTAATCTCAGAGAGAGTCATCTCGGGAGAAAGACAGAGGCAGGAGAAAGGACAGAGGAAGCTACTGGGCTGGAATGTAGAAATACAAGTATCTGGAATTTTGGAACTGGCAATTGAGACGTGGTTCCGTGGAGAGAATGGGATGAGATTTTAAGGGTGGGAGCTGGCTATGGTGGAATGGGTTGTGGCCATAGACCTGTGGGATGGAAGCAATAAGAGTGAGGAAGCTGAGAAGAGCAGTGGAAAACTGCACTGTGATCACACATATGAAGACCATGTCAGGATACCTTTATTGAAGAGCAAGAGTGCTCTAACATTTCCAAACACTTCTGTTACTTGCATTCCTATTTAAAGTCTCATAGATACTACATATTTTTGTGTCTTTAACTGCTGTTATTTTTGTAAGTACTTATTGTAGCCTCTATAGAATGCTATTCAGTTATGGTGTGTAGTTGTACAAGATCCTTTTTGAGTACAAAGAAGGGCAGAATACCTGTAAAGCTCATATTCCAATAGGTTAAGCAATATGCTCAGGTGGGAGAAGAGGGAAATTGATATGAAAAAAAGTGAAAAAAAAATTTATGCTGTCCTAGAACAGAAAGCACATGCAGCATATTTTTGCAAAACACGTTCATGGCAGCCATCCATAGATATATGCTACTCCAGTGTCTCAGATGATACTAATAAAAAAGGCAACAGTTGGTTAATAAATTGTGAACAGATGTAAGCATTACTGAAGAAAGCAAAAAAGAGAAAAATGACCAAAAGAACATTTTACCTAAGAGTAGCTCTGAATTAAACCATGGTAGATCTAGTAGATTCTGGAGTTGTCCTGGCTGAAAAATATTCTCAAGTCATTAGAATCAAAGAATTATAGAACTGTTTAGGTTGGAAAAGACCTTTAAGATGTATGAGTCCAGCCATTAACCCAGCACTGCCAAGTCCACCACTAAACCATTTCCCTAAGTGCCACATCTACATATCTTTTAAATACCCCCAGGGATGGTGACTACAGCACTTCCCTGGACAATTTGTTCCAATTCTTCACAACCCTTTCCATGAAGAAATTTTTCCTAATATCCAATCTGTGCCTTGCCTGGTGAACTTGAGGCCATTTTCTCTTGCTCTGTCACTTGTTACCTGGGAGAAGAGACCGACCCTTACCTGGCTACAACCTCCTTTCAGGCAGAGAATGATAAGGTCCCCCTGAGCTTCCTTTCCTCCATGCTAAACAAACCCAGCTCTCTCAGCTGCTCCTCATAAGACTTGTGTTCCAGACCCTTCACCAGCTCCATTGCCCTTTTCTGGACCTACTTCAGCCCCTCAATGTCCTTGTAGTGAGGGCCCCAGAACTGAACCCAGGATTTGAGGTGCAGCCTCACCCGTGCCAAATACAGGGGGACAATCACTGCCCCAGTCCTGCTGGCCACACTGTTTCTGATACAAGCCAGAATGCTCTTGGCCTTCCTGGAAACTCAGCCTTTGACAATACGATTTTGGTGAGAACAGACATATGTGCAGGTGGTTTCAGCAACTGGAAGGGAACCCATGACCACATTTCCATCCATATTGTAGCTTTCAGTGTTATTTTGATGCTTACGTGGTGCGCATTCTTGGCTCTAGAAATCAGTCACATCTGTGTTTAAATCTGTTCCTGTGTATGGCTATACTCAAGTATGTTCTCAGTTTAATTACCCCAGTGGAGGGATAGCGACAGGATATTTACTGATCCTTGAATGCTGATTTAGGAACAGGAAAAAAACTGTTTGGGCTTCTCTGGATTTCATTTTTGAGAGTTTTGGTTTTCAGTGAGTGCTGTGCTTTTGCTTCACAGGGTGGTCCAGGTGTCAGAGGTGCCAAAGGTCATCGTGGTGATCCAGGTCCAAAGGTACTTTGTACAGCACTCTACATTTGATAGATGTACAGGTTCTTGCTTTATCTCTGCTGCATGTAAGCCTTGAAATTAATTCCAGATTGTCTCTGGTGTTGTTGAGGAAAAAGCATAGTGAAATGCCATTGGCTTTGTTCTGGCTCTTTTTGTAACAATTGCCTGTCCTGTTTGTTCCTTGATAAAATATAAAATTTAGAATTGTGCTTTTGCCGCAAAAATAATATTTTTTTTTAGTATTTATAAAGGACCCAGGCAGTTTTAAATTGAACCCTAACTGCTCAATCACATATTAACTCATATTTCAGATGTTTTTGAGTCTATTGGTATTTAATTCTTCAAACAGAAGCTGCCTTTGTCCATATGATAAGAGTTTAACTTATGTGCTGTGCTACTTTAGGGACCAGATGGACCTCGAGGTGAAATTGGTGTTCCTGGACCGCAAGGACCTCCAGGACCACAAGGACCCAGTGGACTTTCTATTCAAGGGCCTCCAGTGAGACTTAAAAAATCAATAGGCTTCTTTCCTGTGATGTTTAAAACAGCAAATATCTTAGACTAGACTGAAACAGCTTTCGGTGTTGTGATCAGAATTTGAATTTCAACATTTGAGGTGAAATCACAGATGTGGGTTTGACCTGCAGTGAATGTGGGTTCAATGCCAACATTTCTGTTTTTTTATTTGGATCCGAACTTCTGGTCAGCTGAAAGTATTTGATCACAGGTTCAATATGACCTGGCTATTAGCATCCAAGCCTGGAGACAAGTGAAAAACAATTGCAGTGGGGGGTGTAACATGGGGCCAAACCAAAATGTTAATATTTTATCTTTTTCTGGTTGGGGTATTGCTCATTGCAGATCAGTTCTAACTTGACAGGTATATCCAAGCAAGAGCACCATATTCTCTGCCAAAATTAAGTAATAATGTTCATTATGTTACAAAATCTGTCATCAGAGGAGGTGATTAGGCCTGGAGTTCGCAGTGCTGTTGTGAAATAAGGCGCAGAATTTCATCATAAAGAAACATTGGTAGAAACACTTATCTTGTTTCATATACTTCTCAGTAGATGGGTACACACAAGCCTTGAACTGTAGTAGATACA
The DNA here is from genome assembly GCF_003984885.1 of Neopelma chrysocephalum. Classification (NCBI taxonomy): domain Eukaryota; kingdom Metazoa; phylum Chordata; class Aves; order Passeriformes; family Pipridae; genus Neopelma; species Neopelma chrysocephalum. Next base: position 4,722,946 of record NW_020897725.1, read on the forward strand.
GATCTTTTTCTGCAAGATTTTTTTTCAAATTTACTACATTGTAATCCACTTTCTTCTTTTTATCCAGTCTATATGGTACTGCTGTACAATATAATAATTTACCAAAACTGTATATTCTTGATGATGCTGTCATCAGAGAATAATACAGAATACTTTAATTAGTTATTTCTTAGAGAAATTGTTTCTGTATGAAATTTAACTAAAGTTAGTTTATTATGTAGCAAAATATATTTTTGTCATGCATATGTAATGTAGAAACATGTCTATTTTCCATAGAAAACCCTTGGTTTCATCATTGTAGGAAATACTTCTGAGGCCTGAAGTGAAACAGATTCCTTTAAAAGAATCTTTTTTTTTTTTGAACATAATGGCTATAATCTTGTCAGGTTAATTCTGAATTATTTTAAAATTAATTTTATTTTCTGTATTTTTAAATTCTTAGTTTGCAGTTTTGTAAACAAGAGTCTGTATGTTTGCTTTCAGTAGGAAAAATAGTCTTTTTTTTATTGGTTGCTCTGTTATTTTTTCACAAGAAAATGAAAGGAACTGTTAAAAACAGAAAAGTAACCATATATTTGGTTTACTATGTGTGATTCTTAATTTGCAGGGGCCACCAGGTGAAAAGGGAGAGAAAGGAGATCTCGGTTTTCCTGGCCTGCAGGTATTCCCTAAGTCATTGTCTAACCTGTCTCTTACTAAGTTTGAATGTTAAATTGACATCACTGTGAGTTTAGGGCACATATTCCAAACTGCTGAGAAATGCGGTGTTGGGATGAATTGAACAGAGCTTTAGAAAGTGAGGGAATCCAGGGTATGCTGGTGTGCAGTGACCAATTCATCTGGGGCCTGAGGAACTGGTTATTTTCTTGTTTAATGCTGAAATCAGGTCTCTATAGACTCAAAGCCTGTGCATGTTTACCCATCTCATTTCACAGAAATACCTTCTTTACTGAATCTTTTATGGCCCCACCCATTATTGAACCTAGTTCCATTTATGTAAAACATTTATCCAAAAGCATGTCATACAGTTTCACTGGAACATGATTTAGTTGGATTCTGTTAATTTGAACTCAACTTGCTCTCCCTTGATCATGCTTAGGGTGTCCCAGGAGCATCAGGTTCACCTGGAAGAGATGGAGCTCAAGGTCAAAGGGTAAGGTAAAATGAATATGTTTTACATGTGTTTTATTTCCATTCTCTAATGGGTATTTCCCAGCGTGGTTGATATATCATAATTTATGTCACCTTTATCATCTCTGCCAGTCAGCACAGCAGTCAGAGGCAGGGTGGATATTCTTCCATCTGCTGGATGAGGGTTGAGAAATACTAGACTAGTGACAGGAACCATCCACAATGGCTGTGCTTAATGCATTTGATAGAAGTAGATGTCTCTTGTGTTCAGCCCTGCTAATTAGTCTCTTTGCTTACATGTTTAAAATTAGGTGGTTGTTAAACAGTACATATTTAGTATGCAATTCAATGCAATGATATAAGTTAGCTTTCTAGCTGATTAATGAGTAACAGAGACAACTACAAGGAAATTCAATATTAGAATTTAGAACAATACCTGTAGAAACTGTTGACACGAGGAAAAGGGAAAGGTGAAGAATAATACCAAACTTTACTCAACCTTATTCTGCGCCTTGTAAAGCAACTGAAGATACTTACAGTCTGCCTGGGAAGCAATAAAAAAAAATCATATTCATTTGTGCAGTTAAATATTTAAGTCCTCCTCCTTGTCTCCTTGCAGAGACTTTTGTTTCATTATTAGTCAGGCACTGGAAAGTTTTTGTTAGCATAGTACTAGGATTCTGTCTACAGCAGAAGTTCATTATTAAATATGACTTTTCAGTTTCATTTGAACAAGATTTACATATTCATGATCCTTTTTTGGGGTATGTTAATGTAACCTGAACTTCAGAGAAATCTGGACCTTCTTTGATTTTCTGGCATTACTTTTAGACCTTGTTATAAAAAACCCCATCCCTCTAGCAAAATGTGTATTTAAACATTGGCATATCTTTATGTCTAGAAGTAAATCCACTGAAGTTACTGTAGAATTTTGATGATACATAGATATGCTTTTTTCTCTAAAAATCAAGAAAAAAAATTACTTTCTTAAGATAAAGATTTACACATTATCATCAGAAGAATAAACTAATTGGATGAATAGCCTTCTAATTTTCAATTAAGTTGTGGTGAAATATGAAGGTATATATATTCTTTTTTTCTACTTTATAATACTGTGATGTCTTCTTCTGTTTTTGCATGTTTTTAATGTTTTCTTTTTGGCTGTATTGGCATATTTCTCCCTAAATTCCCCAAGCTTGGTGTCACCTGTTCATCTCCAGGTTAATAAAGACCTGGAGCTTGATGAACATTTGGATTTTTGGCATGTTCTGTCTGATCTTGGTCATGGATAGGTTGAGGTGACCTGGTGGTAAATGCTGTACATGTGAGTGGTACGTGCCTCCTCGCTCTACGTTCCTGATCATGAGGGACATTGAGGGGTTCGCAATTCAAGGAAACTTGTTTTTATGTTATTCTGTAGCTGACTTTATATGTAGCAGTGGATGCCCTCAGACAGGCCTTGATGTCAGTCAGCAGTTCAGAAGTGGTCTACTTTTCCTACATGTGGAAGTCAGCATGTTGTTGCAGAGAGATGGTATTCCAGAGAAAAGCTGAGGAAGGCTAATGCAACAAAGGCTTTTGATACAGCCTGGGAAGGTCATGTGGTGTTTATTCTGTAGAATACCCCAGTGTTGTCTATAAAAAGGTGGGGCAATTAAATAAATTGCTGTTCTTTATAGATATGGTAGTAAAGCTTTGTTCATGTGTGTTGCCTTTCTTCTGCTGTTAATCACAGGAGCTGGATGAACAGCCTAGAGCTCATAAAATTAGGTCTGTTATTGTCTCTGTGCGACCTGTATGCAATGTTGTCCTGCAGTAATTATTTCTATGGCAACAAATAATTATGTTATACTAATTTTATGGTGTTGTAACTCATTTTATTCCTGTGAAATTATGACCACATAAAATTGCTTTTAATGGGTGAAGATTCAAACCAATTATTTCACCGCAGTCTCTTTGAAGACCCAGCGCTTGAGAAAGGCACAATTTTGAAGGGCATAACTGCAGCAGCAAAGGGGAACCGGAAAATTCCTGAGAAGTTAATTGCCTTTTCATATAATGTTTCTTTTGTTGGGCTTCCTCCTGTTAGCCAAGGTGCCAAGCTGTTTTGCAACTATAACACTACTAGAACTGAGATTTTCTATGTTATTCTTAGCTTAGTTATCACTTCCTCTTTAGTATTTATTGATCATTTAAATATTTTAATTATAGTGATACCAGTGCTGTAAAATCCTTAAACAGATGGCTAAATCACAGTGATTTTAATGGGAGATATGCATGGGACTGGTATTTACTGGGAGATCTCTGAGAACTTTGCTGAACTGGGTATAATGTGGTATTAGACTCATGAAATCCCAGAATGAAGATTTTTTTTTCTTCCAGTTACTGGTAGTTGGAATCACTTCACTTTTACAGTTCTTTTTCTTTCCTTTTTTGATTTTGATTTCTAGTGTTCATACTTTCTGGTTTTATTTTTGAAATCAGTTGAGAAAAGAGTTTCTTTTTTCCCTTCTTAATGTTGTAATTCAACACTTAGTCTGTAAAGTTTCTTTTTGTATTTCTGGACTTCTGCTTTTTAGTCCCTGGTTTATTTGCTTTATCTTGCATTTTTAGTACCTCATCAAGAAATAGAACATCTTCCCTGTCAGTTTTGTGAATTCATACAAAGATCACTCTCATAAAGACATACCCGCCCTATGAAAAAAATGTGATAAAAGTACTGTGTGAAGCTTGACTCAGAGTAAAAAACCTACATTTTCTGATAATAAAGCAAACATTCTGAATATACATGATAATATTTTATACCTGTCTGGTAACTGGTTTAAATCTACATCTCAGGCTCCACACAAGGAACAGTCCCCTCCCCTCTTATCTGCTTCCACTTATAAAAGAGTGTCATAAAAGATTTTATAACATAGAAAATTATTTATTTTTATGTTATGGCTGGAACTGTGGTTCTTTGGTGTCCTCTCTTGCTGCCCCATATTTGTAGCTACCAGTATAGAGAGGTTTTACTAAAAAGAACAGATCATATTTCTCCATGGACACTCCCAAGCATTTCATGTTGAAAGATAGAGCTTCAATTGCACATGTGACACATTCTGCTTTTTCTGGGTCAGGTGGTCAGGGGTCCCGAGCTGCAAGGTTTTTTTAAAAGGCCCTACAGGAAACTTTCAATCCTGGGCTCAGTAGCTTCAGTTAAGTTTTTGCCAGTATCTAGTCCTACTGGAAAAATCACCTCTCCACAAGTCCCCCAAACAAATTCCAGGCTACTGAAAGCTCAGGAGTTTATAATGGTGTCAGCAGACTTGAGATTTTACACATGATGCCATTTGTATTTTGGCGAATAAAATCCCTTATAAAAATTCTGTCTGAGCTACACTGTTTCTCCATAATTTTTTTTTTCATACCATTAGCAAAGTATGTCTTGATTTGAGCTAACTTTCCAAGATAATATACATCTTGATCCTAGGTCATACATCAAAATCTGTACCATCCTGCTCTTGGACATGCAGCTACATGGGGGAGATTCAGTGGCTCTGTACAGAGTTATTTCTGTCCTGGATGTGACAGAGAGAAAATGCAGTTGTGCTATGTAATTCCTCTAGTCATTCCCATTGGAATAGAGATGGTTAAGCAAGGAGGAGAATTCAATAAATGGGAGATTAGATAATATCTTTAAGGCTTCAGTGCTCAGAATACATCTTTGTGAATTCCCACAGTGCTCTATTTTCTTCTACATTACACACACCAAAAATAATGAGAGAAAGAGCCAGAAGAAATACATTCCCAGTCTTCCTGCCAATTTCCTAGTACTTACTAATCTCTGTGCACTACTCACAAGTTCAGAATGAGTGTCAGATCCATTCTGACCATCAGATGGTCTGAGTAACATCATCTTCAAACCCTGCTGGCAGCACAAACAAGTGTCTTTAGTCTTTTACTTGCGTGAGAGAATAGGTATTGCCATACTCTTTCTTGAATCAGGCTTCACTTTGACTTCATTTACATATAGCAATTTTCACATCTAGCAAATACAGTAGGAGGTGATCTTCTGGAGGCAATACAGACACAATGCCAAGAGAAATAAACCTTAGGAGAATGGACAGGAGGTGATTCTTGAGCAGCCAACAGTAAAAACACTGCTCAGAATAAAGAAATTGTGAAATATATTCCAAGAAAATGTAATTTGATCATACTGTTAATTCTACTCTTTGACTGGGATGGGAGAAGGGAGGGACCTACAGCATTGTTTTTCTTTAAAAGTTTGTGGGAATCCACTCTAGATCCTGGAAGTCAGTGGAAAGCTCTATATTTCCCTACTCATAGTTAAATTATGCCCTTAAAAGAGTCCAAGCAGTTTTCATCCTGCTTTAGAACTGGTCAAAAATAAATGCAGATTTTACATATTTGCTTTAAAAAGTCAAACATGCTTGTAAATATGAAGGTATCGGCCTTCCTGAAGGTTTTACTGTTACAAAGAGAAGTCTAGCTTGCATTACCTTTAGGGGCTTCCATGTTATTGTGAAAATGTGAATAGCTGTCATTGAATTTTTCAAAACATTGTTCACAACTAAATGCTTCTTCCAGAGAATATTAGAAACCTTATTTTATAATTTTTAATGCATTTCAAAGTTCCTTCCTTATACCATTCTCTGTTTGCTCTAGCAATACCAGTTTTGGAGTCTGAACACACTTTCCTTGGCAAACATATTTGAGCTAGGCTTGCAACCTTTTTCTGTATATTTCTTAAAACTACTGTGATAAAGATACTACTGCTATCTTTATTTCAATGGTGCTTAGCTGTTACAGTTGCTTTAGTTCTTACTGTGATACAGGAGCTGCTTTGGTCCTTGCAGCTTCAGGAATCATCTGGCTACACTGTGAAATAGGAAAGTATTTCCTTATCAAGTCTAAGGATGCCTAGATGACATAATGTGAGTTGACTATGTGGCTTATTTTATCATCAAAACACCCTTCTGGTGGAATTTTAAAAAACCTTTCCAGGTACATGGCAGATAATATTCCCCAGGCAGTTTTTTATGCCATATGATTGCAGATATGAATAATAGTTTCTGAATTATGAAAAGCATAACACTAGTAGTTCATGCTGGAGTCGTTACTAAAACTGTGTCAGAAATAAAGATTCAGAAAAAGTACAAACCAAAAAAGCTCTCTGAGATACTGAGGCCTGGAATGTTCTTTACTCTATGTGTCAGCATAAACACTTTCAAACCTTTCAGCAATAAACCAAACACTTTTCAGCTTAAACTACCTTTCAAAGTGGTCTTGAATCAGAAACAAGACCATATTTTTCCTTTGTAGGGGCTGTAGTAATTAAAGAATTGCCTTATCACCAGGCTGGTCAGAAACACATGCTTTATAGCATAGGGATACAAAGTGTGCATATTGGTTAATTTGCAAGAATACTTTATTAATAGTGTATTTTCTTCTACATCTGGTCAGTCCTTTTTTTTTTTTCTGTGATTTGCTTGCTTTCCAGTTTCCAAGTTATCTTTAGTTTTTGGCTCCCATTTCTGGAAGCTCTGAGGCATGTTCATAATGTAAACCACATGAGCATTCCCGGTGCTTCCTGAATCAGGACCTCAGTGATAGTTAGTACATATGTACAGTATTGCTGGGCAGAGAGATCGACTCTCAGTTGCCATATTTCAGCACTTCATCAGTGGGACTGTGAATAGATGCAACCAGTGAGAACAGATGTAGAAACGTGACCTTGTGGTAGGGAGGTTTGACAGCAAACTCTCTCATTTGTCTCGCTACAGAAGCGTTCGAAGTGAAATTCACTCCGAGGTGAAAATGGCCAGTATGAAGAATTTTGCATTACTTCTTATTTCAAAAGTATTATGAGACTAGCTAGATTATTTTTTTTTAATATTGATGACAATATGGTTCCTTTTCAGAAATAAACCCTCCCCATGGCAAATAAGGGAATTTTTTTCCTAAGAAATCACTACCAACAGTTATTAATTAAAAACCCAAACAAAAACAACAAAAACCTCCCCAAACAAAAACCAAACCAACAAAGCAAAACAAAACAGAAGAACAAAAAGTAAATAATATCATCTAGATGAAACAGAACAGATTCATGAAGTACATATAAGAAGCTGATAAAATTGCCTTTATTTCTCTTTTATAGGGCCTTCCTGGCAAAGATGGACCCACAGGCCCACAAGGACCTCCTGGCCCAATGGTGAGTATTGCCCATGGAATTTGTTACTGTAAAAGTCAGCAGGATTTGGGGGGATTATAGGTCACACTGTTATCTAGGCTACAGTGGATAAACCAAGGCCAAGGGAAGTTAATTTTCTCATGACGCACAGAGTTGGCAGATAGCTGCTTGTCCCGTGTCATTTCTTTCCACTCTTACTTAGCTCCAGAAAAAATGTCTCCCATGGGAAGGAGAGAGGGTTATTCTGTCAATAGATTGATAGCTTGTTCTTAGGCAAGTAGCTGCACTATATAGAGGGAATGAATGTTCTTAACATTTCAAACAAGACTTTCTTTTTGTAAAAAATTCCAATTAGGACTCTTAGTTGAAGGGAAATGCCACGTTTTGCTTGGTCTGGAGGCTGGTGGTGAGCACAGGTGCTCTCACAGAGTAATCAAGGAAGACAGCAGAGTCCACATTCAGCCTTCAAAGTAAGATGTATGTTGCCTTCAGAATCAGTGTCAGCCTTCTCAGCTAGGGCAGCTAGGCAAAGTTAATGCCTTCTGGATAGATGTAAAATGTTACATGAAGCTGCTGATGGTATTGAGTTTTCTCCAAGCTATCCTGTGGTTTTTACAAAGAACATTCCAAGTCATGCCCCTTCAATACAGTATTAACATCACAGGATTTAGTGGTTCAGCAATTCCTTCCTGTTCCAGAAAGCAACTCACGTTATTTTTCTCAAGTGCTTTTCTCAGAGCTGTGCTTTTGGTGCTCTTTTTCCTGCAGCATGTACTTCTCAGTCCTCTCTCTCGGCATCTCCAGTCTTTGACTGACAGAACTGATTGTGTACTGGCTGCTTTGTGCACTTTTGCTCATCGAGATTCACGGATGTTGACTGTCATCACCACTATTTTCTTTCTCTTTTTCCATGCAGGGCATTCCTGGTGCTCCAGGTGTTCCAGGTATTACTGGAAGCCAGGGGCCACAAGGTGATGTTGGAGCTCCTGTGAGTAAAATTAATTAATATTTCTTTATCTCCTGTTGTGTATTAATTGGTTTCTGATCTTGGCTTCACTGTTTGACAGAACTCAATATTTATAGCTCATGATCTGTTTGCAGTTAGTGGCTAAATGAAACATCATATTGATCTTTGTTCATTCTTTGTAACTAAATTTATTTGTTGATCTTACATACAGTGTTTGGACTATAGGGATTATAGAGTCAAAACACAAAACACAGAACTTAAAAACATAATCATGTGAATTTGTAGTCTTTGTGTAATTACTTTCTCCTTTCTTTCATTTACACTTCTAGCAACTCTTGGGAAATTCAAGTATGCCATTTATTAACCTGAATATTTCCAAAATATTATTCTGATTTTCAAACTGTGAAAATATTGCATGAAAAAAACCCTGGCTTTTTTGGTTACTCTGTGTTCACATCAGAACAAATGACTAATGATCAGGGCTTTTTTTAGATTATTATTATAAATTTGACTATCAATTTCTTTGAGTGGAAAATTACATCCTCTATAACTGAAATTAGTATTAGGAACCTCCAATATTAAGTTTGTCTTTCAGATATTATTTTTTATTATTATCAAAACAACCCGGAACAAAACAGTTTGACTAGAAGAAAGGAATACAACTATTAAATGAGTGTGTAAATTATAGAAAAGACAATATTTATAGAGGACCTCTTTTTCCTCTGTAACAGTTCAGGTAATATTGTGTATTCATATTTAAACATTTGACGACTTGGTTAATTAGAAAGTCTGCTCAGGTTTTTTCCATATATCACAGTAAATGTTCTATTTAATTTTTAAAGACATCAGAATGGGGCAGTGTGTATTTATAACTCTATTTGTAGACTAGAAATTTCTTTTCAAAATCCAGTTTGGTTTGGAGATTTAGGCCAATGCAAGCATTTTTATTTGGTTAAGTGGAAATGAAATTAAATTGACTGATAATGTATAATATATAAGCAAAGATAATAACCTAATGCCCAGTTCTGCATAGTTTCTTCATGATATCATGAAATCTACTAAGGAGATTTGATGAGCTATGGAGTTTATTGCTATCAATATATAACATGTTGACTATTCGGTTCCTGTCCAAATACATGTTCCAGATATTGAACCAAATTTCCTAGAGTGTAGATATTCCTGTGAGTCATGTAAGAGCTCTGCTGTGTTAAGAAAAAACAGCTAGATGGGTGAAAAATTACTGAGCTTTCTCAAAGGGTAAAGTAATAAAAAAAGAGATCTTAGAAATAATCTTGCAGTCTTTGTATGAGTTTCTTCTTTCCCAGGATAGAATTAAGCTGTGCTTTAACCATGTATCAGTGAGCTGCTTACCTATTCAAGTAGACTTTTTCTTGCTACCCCAAAAAACTGCCATTGGTGAAGTTATAACTGCCCTAGTCAACTTGTTCCAATCCATAATGGTCCTTACCATCATTACAGTATTATATTATCTTTAATGTCATACTTAATTTTCTGTGCAGTTTAACCCCTTTGCTGACTCTGTTCATAGTGGATGAAGAGTTTCAGTGCAGTAAATGACAAATTTCAGACTGCTATTTTGTCATAATTAGACCAATTTCAGCCATGTGAAATGCATGCCTTCCCTTGCTGACATTTTAAACAAGTGAATTCAGTGTGTGACAAACACATGAGAAAGTAATTGTTCCCATGTAATTGCCAGAGGTGAACATTTTGTTGAGTACTGAAATGGAAGTGTATTTGTCAATGTCACATAACAGTGAAACCTTGTTTATAGTTTTTTTTCCCTCCCTTTACTGTGAATCTGCAAGGGAGACAATGTTTTAGGTGTTGAAAATTTTGAGCAGAACAAAATAAGAATTAATTTTTGGTATTGAATCTTTTCAAAGGGTCCTCCTGGAGCTAAGGGTGAAAGGGGTGAGCGGGTAAGTTCATGTTCACATTAGCCATGCTTTTTTTCCTGTCTGCCTTCTGTCTTATGAAAAGCTTTTTCCAACAATTTATGTTTCTCTGTGTTTACAGGCACAATAGTTTTCTCTTTTCAGTCAAGAAAACTTTCCTTCTTTTCCAGACTTGGTCTTATATATAGCTACATTCATGTTTTGAAGGCAAGAAGTATGAGGCATCAAGCATGTCTCCAAATCTCTCATTAGGGTTATCTTCTCAGACCTTGGCTTACTGGCTAAAACAGTAATGGGAACCAGCGAAATCCCAAAATTTCTTTGGCTTTTTTTTCCTCATCTGTGAGGATATATCTCTCAGCAATGATAAATGTCTTTCATTGCTCTAAGTGCTTTCAACACAGAACTGATGCAACAAACTGTTTTATGACACTGCTGCTGTTGTTATCCAGGGCGACCTCCAGTCCCAAGCAATGGTTCGTGCTGTTGCTCGTCAAGTGTGTGAACAGCTCATCCAGGGTAAGTACATCCATAGTTCATATGCTTCTATCTCCAGAATGGATTTTTCCTGCCACCATTACTTACAAATACGATGCTTTTCAAAGTATCTAAGGGGATCTGTTTGTTTTAGGCTAGACAGTCAGGATTTATGTTCCAATTAGATTTATGTTCAACTGGATTTATAGCCAAGTAGAGCTGATTAGCATCAGCCATCTAAGAAAAGCCAGAATTGTCTCCAATCTATTATAGTCCACAGAAGCTTCTGCTGTAACCAATTTTAAATTTTTATAGACATAAAATACAAAAAAAACCCCAAACCCTTACCAAAGTAAAGAAATAAAATTCCACACAATAGTTTTTTCACTTTCTGTGTACTCCCTAAACCACTGTTTCTCCACCAACAAGCACACAACTTCATGCACATAATATCAAAGTATGACAAACCACAGCCTTGAGAACTTGCCAATGTTCAAACTTTGCTGAACCAGATTTTACACTGCAACTTGAAAATTATGACATTTTTTTCCTGACAGGTCATATGGCAAGATATAACTCAATTCTGAACCAGATTCCAAGCCAGTCTGTCTCAACACGAACCATCGCAGGACCTCCTGGTGAGCCAGGTCGGCCAGGAGCTCCAGGGCCACAGGGTGAACAAGGATCACCAGGCATGCAAGGGTTTCCAGGAAGCCCTGGTCAACCTGGAAGACCAGGAGAAAGAGGTAGGCTTCATACTTCACACATACAAAGTTATACCTCCTTTTCCTGATACATTCTGATGGCTTTTGTCTCCTGTCTAAATCAAAGCAACAATTTTCTCACTAGTTGGTTGGTGAGTTTAACACAGACCATAATGAAAGCTCTGTAGAATCTCTGTCATGAAGGTCATGCAGGCTTTGCTGAGTGTGATTTGGCAGGATCAAACAGAGGTTTAATGTTTAAACTGCTGAAGATTGGTGGGACCTAACTGTGCACATCATGCTTTCATTTTAGTAGGACTCTGAAGTGAGCTGAATCTCTAAATATATCAGCAAAGGAGCTACTGAAGAAGGTCAAATGCAAAACTGACAGGTGCATGTTGGGGAAAGATTGAGCTTTTCTGATAACGTGAAATATGTCAGTCTAGAAATTTCTGACTCACAATTGTCTGAATGGAGCAAGGTTGATAAGGAAAAGAAAAAAATTCCTAGTTTATGGAAATGGTGAAGTCAGAGAGAAGTAATACGCTTAACATTTACAAGAATTCTCTTCTGTATTCTTATGTGTAGGCTAGATTCCCTTCTCCTTTCCTCCACCAGCATTGTCTAATAAAGAAACAAGCTCCATGTTTGATTTACTCTCTCTCTGTGCAACCCTGGCAATCTTTGGTGTCCCCGAGTAGCACTAACCTCACAGAGGTAATACTGAGTAGATCTAAAATTGTGAAAGTGCTTTGAAGACCATGACATGAGGAGATGTCCAGAAACCCAAGAGACATATGTGATATTCAAAAGCAGTGAATTGGTGTTGCTGTTACAAAATCTGCTATCTAGCATTTTAAAAATTAATTGCTATGAAGACTGTGCAGTTCAGGAACAGTTCAGTTCAGGAGCTTAATAGTTCCAGTTCACAGTAGCCATGATGCTCACAGTTAAAACATTGTTTTGAAAAGAAAGTCTTTGAGTGAACCTGTGAGTCTTGCCCTCAAGACTATAATTCCAATAATTTTTTGAAAAAAAAAAGAGTCAAGGTTTCAGGTACTGGCCCCTCAGTCATGCCTGCCTGCTCCAGCTGAGCAGAATCCAGAAAGAAGGAGGAATGAGACAAGTAGAAAAAAAGATTGGAAGAGAAAGCAAGTGAGGAACTGACTTTAAAAAGGGTGACCTGGAGAGACTGAATGCAGATTTCAGGGTATATAATAATACTAGCATATATCAAATGGCTTCTTGGGATTAGATTGTTTAAGCTAGGACTTTGGGAATGGGAGAACCAAAATACCAAGCTACAAAAAAGAAAACCTGTCCAGCGTTTTCCATTGTATTTGTTGTGCTGAGGCCCAGACACACATTGTACTACTATGAAATCACAGAGTGTTTAGATACAGTCATTTAAATGAAATAGGATGTGGGTTAACTCATTGCTGATAATGTCTGAGAAGCAGCATTGGCAACAGAGTGAGCACAGATAGAGTAAAAACACATTGAAAAAGAGTATTTATTACTCTTTTCTTCTCTATATAGATAACTGATGTTAGAAGGGACTGATTTTGGCAGGTAGTGCTTGTGGGGAGTTTCATAATTAGAGAGCAAGTTCTGTTCAAGCATCCTTCAGAATTACAGTCAGCCAGCCAGAGCTCTGCAGATTTTCATGAAATGTGATGCCAAATATTGGGAGTGTTTTACAATACTTACAGCTTAAAATGAGATGGTTTAAAGAATCAAGAATCCACGTGTAAACTTAAAAGACAAAATAATTGGCTGGTTTATTTGGAGTGAAAATGGGATTTTAGTTCATGTAACTGGAGCCTTAAACGGAATCTGGAAGAAAGAGGAAGGAGCTCCTTCAGAAAGTAGGCAAAAGTATAGCATAATTTATTAGTCCTCAGGGATTTAATTTCTTCAGAAGCAACTGAATCTTTATTCTGATGTGTGTTTGATATAGTAGCACTTTATTTAGCAGGAAGATACCTTTTGCTACAGACCTTTGGGATATTTTGGAATCTGTTTCTAAGGAATTTCTCTAAGCTCACCCCAAAATGCAAAAATGAAAATTAAAAATTGTTGTAACCAGATTCATGCTTGTGGAGAATGACTGGAAGTTTTTCGTGCATTCTCAATTATCACTTGATTCCTAATTACATATGATATAGGGAAAGAACAGACCAAAATTACTCTTCTTCTGTATGGAAGGGTTTTTAAATTTCCAATAACTACAGAGAAGAGAGTAAATGGAGTCAGACCCCATCCTTGGTGTGTTCTGAAGCATTTTTTGCATTTAACTTGTTTGGCAAACACAATGTATAGTCCTGTCCTGAAGATCTCCAGCCAACCAGTTGGAAGTCTTTATGAACAATGTGTTTCTTTTCACTGATGTCATCAACATTTTGGTTGTATATGAAGTCAATTTAATGTTCAAGACCAATGCCAGATCAGCAACTCTGAAAGTCAGGCTCCACCTTTAAGTTCAGAAAATGCACTGCTGCAGAGTGTACTGAGAAGTCATTGGCATTAGAAGGAAATAACAACTGCTTATTTACTTGTGTTGCTTTTTTCCCTCAAATTATTGGGATTGCTGCAAGAACGTGTTACTGGCTCTGAGCTGAGTGGCAAGGTGTTGGTAGAGTAGGAAGAGAAAAAGTGGGACAGGAGGAGAGATGGTTCTTCCTGCTCACCTCTCCTGCCTACGACCCGTTCAATCCCAGCCTGTAAGAAAGGGGCCCTTCGGAAAGCAGTGTGTGGGACTGGTCAGGAGTCCTGCACCAAAGAGAGCTTTACTGGAATATGTCAGCAGTGAGAGACACCAGTGAGCTTTCCTGCTAACTTGCCTGGCCAATAGCTTCTTTTCCCTTGTTTACCTTGTCGCTCTGCCAAGCATTAATCAGATGTTTTGGAAAGAGACTGGGATTCAGAGAGTATTTTGGAGTTCTGTTTGAAACCTCCACTTGAACTTCTAGGTCCAGGATGTCCCATTCTTGGATGTGTTCTCTCGCTAATAAAGCACTGAGCTGGTCCTTCCAAGAAAGACCACTGCAGGGAGAAAGGACAAGTCATTTCTCCTGACAGATTCAGTTCTCAGTGCCTGTTGCCAGCTGAGAGGCCACATTGTATTACCAGGCCCCTACAGTACATGTTCCCAGATAAATTACTAGAATTTTGCTCTCTTCCTTATTTGCATAAATACATAAAACCCCAAACCCAAACGCTAATTATTCACATCAACTCATCTCTATTTTAATTTTAATTTCTGTTTTAATCTCTATTTTAACTAGTTCACAGCACTGGTTTCTATTTTCATTTCAGCTAGTTCAAATATCTTTTGTTTTGATTTAATGTTTATGAACTGGGACTTAACTAGTAGCTGGCTTCTGAGTGCCCAGGAACTAGATGAAACTGCAAAATAATATAAAATCCCCACGGATTCAGCACGCTTTTTTCTTTTTTTTTTTTGGTTTCAATTATTTTTGTAATAGATGGGTAGTTTTCTCAACTTCGAAGAAAAATGGAAAAGCCCTAGTAAAAATTATTCTGAGGTACTGTTAGCTTTCAGATGCTGTGAAAGTGCAGTTCTTTTACTACTGGGTGGACTTCGGCTCTTATGTGGCCTGAAGTGACGCATAAAACTTATGGCTACTCACCCCATCCCACTATGATTAAAGTACAATAAATACCTAAGCTGTCACTGGGAAAGTCACTGTTCTCAAGCACAGTTTGATCAGTATTTACTTCCTGGCTTCATATGAAAGAGTCAGTTAAACATGTGTTATCAAAAGACACATGTTTACAGCTGTGATGGCAAAATTCCAGTGGAATTAAATGGAACTCTTGCCAGTTGAGTCAATTAAATATTTTTATTTCCAATTTTAGCTTCATCTGGATTAAAAAAGAAAAAAAATTACAACCCCGTGTTATTATACACTATGGTCACAGCTGAACATCTTTAAAAGTGGACATTTTTGGTAGCAGTTTAATTTTTTTAATTGCAATATTCTCCTCTCAGGAGAATTGCAGTTCTCCTTGCAGGACAGTATTCACTTAAAGACAAAATTAGATAAGCCATACCTGAGATTTCCTTTTGGTGCAGGAACCATGGAAATTTAATTTTCTTTGCTAGAGAATGTGTTCATGAGTTTGGCTGTGTTTTTAATAACTGATGCTATCAGAGTTATCTTTAGAGGAGTGTTGGAAATAATTGATTTCAGTTGCTTGTGATCTCCACAGGGCTGAACCAAAGCCATTGCTTAGTTTGGACGGGGACAAGACATGAAAACGTGGTTAATGGGAAGGGGGAAAGACAATTTGAAGGTATTGCTGAAGTATGTCCAGCGCACAAATTAGAAAGCAGTTCCTGGGATCTGAAGGATCAAATGACAAGCTTTGATACCCACTTTCATCCCTGGGGGTGATTAATCATTGCAGTAAACCCACATGGAGAGTGATGGCTTGTCTGGTTGGCTTTCTGTAAGCCGTGCTCTAATGACAGCAAAGGTGACTTGCGTGAATTTTGAATGTTCCGTCATTTATTAGGAGCAAACCAAGAGGTCTGTGAGTCTGTTAAGTCCATTAGGGAAGCCCTTAGAGTGCTCGATTTTTAACTCATGAGCATTTTGCCTTAGGAACAGGATATTCTTGCTTCAGTGTTTATGTTCTCTTTAACTTGGATAAACTTTACTGAAAATTAAACTAAAAGAGGCCTAAGGTAGACTTTTATCTTGGCCTTCAGTGTTTGCTTAAGATCTTGATATCCATGTGATTTCAAAGAAGGTTTGTCCTGCACAAGAGCTTCATCACTTGTTCCATCCAGAATGAACATTTTATTCTTAGCCTGAGTAGATTTGTTCCATGTTTAGCATTTCTTACTGCCATTTTATTCTGTGAACATCACATGTGGGTATGTGGTTTCGTGTGTGTTAAGAATAATAATTGAGTGCCTGGAAGGCTGTGATTTGAAAACATTGTGGCCATTGTCTTTGAAGTCACCAAGTAATGTTATCATACAGTAGGATAAGCAGTGGTCGTTGTAATAAACATCTGTGTAGATTCCAGGGGGTTGTCATGTGCCAGTCTTCTTATAAAAAAAAGGCAATTCACATATACAGACTTTGCCTTTTGCAAATTGCAAGCCTTTCCTTACAGGTCTTGAGTGGTAAGAGATAATTTGGATACATTCACCTTGTTACAAGGCCTGCAGCACAAGTAGAGCATTGCAACACATGAGTTTCTCCATATGTTTGAAGCAAGACAGGGCTAAGCAAATTTTAGGTATCTGGAAAAAAACACCCCTCCCCTCCAAATTCTGCAATTGAAGGAAATAAAAGGCATAAAAGGCAAACAAGAAATACCTTAACTATGCTAGGACAGTAGCAAAGAGCCTTGTAGAGGTAAGACAAAAGCTCATCGTGATTTGGTTGAAAATTTTGTGCTCAGTGTGGAGTTACTGGTTGCAGAGGTGTGGCCTGTGTTTTCTACCTGGTTGGGTCACATGATGTGTTGCCCTCCGGTTCCACAGAACACTCAGAACTCCTCAGCAGATACCGAATCCCCTGCAGTTCAGCAGACTCTTATTTGATAAACTTCATGTGAGCAATTCTGTGCCAGTGATGGGTTTTAATTACAATTTTTTCCCCACTTAGACTTTGTATTTACTTACTTGCTTCCATCAGACATTAGCTCATGAAGATAAAAAAAATCCTCTATGACTCCTTGAAATAATGAGGTATTCTCCAGCTGCTTTGCCCTAAAAGGTAGCAGTTACCTGAGCAGAGGGGAAGGAAAGAATCAGCTGAAATTGTAGATACTGCTCCTTCCAGGGCAGCAGCTGTTTTCTCTCTGGTTTGTGTTGATGAAGGTGCCCTATATTGGCTTTGACTCTGAAACTGAGTAAGCTGTGAAGCAGGGAGAGCAATTACCAGTGCTGGGAGGAAGGTCGGGGAAAAAGGGGGAGAAGTCCCACAAACCAGCCTGGGTTTGGTGTCTATGAACTATCCAAATCAAACACAGACTTTATGAGAGTTTCCAAGTCATCAGTGGAAACTCAGGGTCTGGAATTTATAGTTTTGACACCTACTATAGTTTGACACTGCTTATTGTGATGGCTGCATATAGAAAGTGTTTTTATAGGATGCCATAGTGGTAGCACAGAAGGAGATGGAAAGCTGGAAGAAGGCACTGCTTTCTCTGAATTACTAGATTTGTGACCTCCATGAATCAGACCCAAGGATAGAAATTTAGTGCCGTGAGCAAGTGCAGGAACACAACTCACTGGCTGTGCATATTGGAACATCGGAGTTTTATGACTGGGAAACACTTGGATTGGGCTTTATTTGTGGGGGACAGATTTTGGATGAAACTCCTTTCTTTGTGTTTCAAGAAAATTCTGCCATAACCCACTACAACTCTCACCATGTGTGTGTAGAACTATCTTGTGCTGAACCACTCTTCAGCAGGTGAATGTTTGAAGAAAAATTGGCTGTAGAATTAAAAATTTTACTTTTCTGGGCCACACAGTAATTTATAAACAGCTTTGAGGCTCTGAGGATTCTTCTGACTTACAGTCGTTGCACCTTACCATAGACCAGAGGCAGCTTTCCAGCAGGAAGTGCAGCCTGGAAACTGGCCGATGCCTCTGCATACCACCTCCATGAAACCACCATGGCAGCAGGAATGTTTAAGACCTCAGGAATGACATGTTTCCCTTGAGAGGCTGTCAGGGAAGGGATGGAAAAAGAACCAAATAATTTTTAATTTTCACCTCCTTCCTTCTCTACCATCTGGTTTTAGATGAAAAATAACATATGGAACTATAATCCTGGTTAACTAATAAACACTGCCCACACTTTTGATCAAAGTGTGACCGAATACTATTTCCTTAGGTTTACCAGGTGAGAAAGGAGAAAAAGGCAATCCAGGTGTTGGAACACAAGGACCCCGAGGCCCACCAGGATCTACAGGTAAAGCTACATTTGAAGCATCTGCATTAGACCACTCTGACCCAAGTGCAAAGCAACTCAGACTGGCTCTGTCTTTGGTTTCTAAGGCTCAAGCAGCAGAAGAGTCAGCAGTTCAGGCACCTTAACTGTCATAATCTTCTTTGTATGTAATATGATGTTGTGATGTGCCACATGATGGTGTTGTCAGTCACACAAGTAGTTTCCTTTTCCCTATAATAAACTGCTTCTCCAAACCCAACTTTTTAATTTTTTTTAAGTATTATTTTTAGATATGGGGTCTTGAAGGGGAAGAAGGTAGTCTGGACTAATTGCATTTGTTTTCTCATTGACTCAAGGTCATACCTAAGTGTGAGTTGACAGAAAAATGTATAGTAATTAAGCACATTAATCACAGGGATTTATATTTAGCTCCTGAAAAAGTAGAGGGGTGATATCCAGGTCCTGTTGAAACAGGAGTAAAATTGCATTGACTTAATTAGGATATTCTGGCCATGAGAGCACTGGTATCAAGGCACAGCATTACCCAGAAACTGTATGGAAAGGGAGTGGGGGAAATCAACAGCTGCGCAGGCATCCAGGGCTGTCCCTCCCCCACGAAACTGCCTTTCTGGAAGTTTGATGCTTGGTGAAACATTTGCTTTAGTATAAATTTCTGGCTAAAAGCTGGCAAGGAAGATGAAGCAGCGGCCAGAGAAGGAGGCTCATCAGGAGCAGGTCTCCTCTTGGGCTGCTGCTTAGCCTTTTTGCCAGAGGCTGCAGTCTTTCCCTCAGCTTGCCCAGGGGAGTCAGAGCCAGGATGCCCAGCTGCTCTGCTCAGGCTGTCTCTTGGAAGTGTTTGTAGCACACTCAGTGCCATGTTTTCCAGGCCAAGGAAAGTGGCCTCAAATCCCTGCTTTCATGAAAGACACTACTCAGATGTTTCATCTCCCCCTTTTTATGCAGGACCTCCAGGAGAAAGTCGAACTGGCAGCCCAGGACCGCCAGGATCACCAGGCCCACGAGGTCCCCCTGGTCACATGGGACCCCCAGGCTCACAGGGTCCTTCTGGTCCCCCTGGGTACTGTGATCCGTCCTCCTGCGCTGGTTATGGCATGGGAGGTGAGTAGTCAGGAGCTGGGGCAGCTGCTGTCTGCACAGGCGAGGGTGGCATTTTCTAACAGCCAAAGTAAGATGGAGGCTACTGGTGAACCCTGTGCTAAAATGTGGCAGCTCCCTAAAAACCTGCGTGTCCAGTGTGGCTGTACTTTGTGGGACTGCAGCACAAAGAGAAGGTGACCCCAGCACAGTGACCAAAGGAAGTCCACCATCTGATCCCGGCCTGTAAAACAGATCCTGCCTAGTGGGTTATGTCCTGTACATGTTTGTGTAGTTGTATAAGCCTGCTCCATCTCAGTGGTCTCTGTGTTGAACCCCCACCATGTAATGTTTGTGACAGCAGAATTTTTTACATTTGTAGTTTCTCAAACGTGTTGCTGAACTTCCCCTTCCGTGTGCCTCTGAGTGGCATGAGAGCATGACCCTTACTAAAACCATAGTAGTGTAACCTGGCACAGGGATGCACGTGTCCATCATTAACCAGTGAAAGCCATCTGGAAAAATGATTCTTTCTACGTCTTCTCTGTATCCTGCTTTCCCCTCTCATTTATAGCACGGAGAGGCCATAGGAGGAAGTTAACACAATTACCAACAATTATGTCACCCAAACTAAAACTGAAATTTATTAGTAAAGCACTAGTCCCTACAGATGTTACACATAAAGCATATTTGTTTGATGTTTACAGTTTAATCTGCCCTGAGCTGATTTGTATGTTTTACTTACCTGAATGTTTTTGTTGTCATCTCTTCCTATCCTTTTCTCCTCACTTCCCCTCCCTGTTGTTCATTTCCTGTTTTAAGGCCCAATCCCTTACAATGGCTACCAATCCAGAAGGTGAAAGGCTCATTCTGGTTCAGGTCTCATTGGGCTGAAGGTCAGAGATGGATGCTGAACTGCTCTGTGCTTTCCAGCAACGATATTGACTACCACTAATGAACTTACAGCTGCTGTACATGCACTTGGCTTCCTGGCACTGCTAAAAATTATTGGCTGACCCACTTTTGCCTGTTAATCATGTATTCTAGCCCACAATTGGAATAGGCTAAAGCAGGCAGAGTGTGCAATGTATAATGAGCACAGTATTTCAACTGGACATTTGACAAATTCTGGTGGTGGTTTCCAACTAACTTGGCTGTCTGTTGGTGGGTTTCCAATTGCTCCAGCTTATTAATTTTGTTAAATTGTTCCTTTATGTGAATAAAAGATGTGTATTTAAAGATTATATATATATATATACACTCACACACAATATAGAAATATATCTATATATAAAATGTCAATTTCCTAATGAATGCTTTAATTTTCTACTCCCCTTCTCCTGTGTTAACCATATGAATACTCTTGGTGGTGGTGGGTTAAGGTGGATACGGTGAGCCAACTGATCAAGACATCCCAGTAGTGCAGTTGCCACATAACTCCTACCAAATCTATGACCCTGAGGACCTTTATGATGGTGAGCAACAGCCGTACATAGTTCACGGGTCCTACCCCTTACCATCCCCATACTCCCAGTCCTATCCATCACCTCATCTTGCTCAACCAGAATTTACTCCTGTTCAAGAAGAGATGGAAGCCGTTGAACTGAGATCCCCAGGAATCAGTCGCTTCGCAAGGAGGATAGCCAAAAGGAGCGCCAAGACTCCAGCACGCACAAAGGCAAATGGAAAAAAACCCTCTCAATGAACTATTTAAAAAAGGGGAACATTTTATGTGCATCTGTTTGGCCTTTTGTCCAGGTGCCTCACCTTTCACGGAAGATGTTTACAGGCTCTTATGTTAAAGGAGAAAAAAGTGTACATGACTGGTTGACACAACAAATAATGGTAATTATCTTGCATGCCAGAAGCTTAGTTGTTAGTGGGTTGGTGCTAGATGATGACAAAAGGTCACTTGTAGATCTTTCTCTGGAGTACTGTTCCGTTCACTATTCAAACTGTATAAAAACACGCGTCCAGCTAGTTGGTGTATGTAGAACCATCCAGAAAAGTTAATGTTTTGTTATCAGTTTTTTCCTAGTTGATTATGTTCTGTTGGTTTTGGATTAATTGCTTTACTAGCAGAGTAACCCGACTAAATTCACTGGAGAACAATCATAATCAGGTTTCCTTGAACCCAGCTTATTACCCTTTTGCAAAGAATTCATACGTTAACAGGCTGTTGTTTTTTCTAACTCACATGATATAAATACACAAGAATGTTCTGTGGGAGCACACTGATAATTTATTGTGAACCTCTTTAATTTCTGTTTTGTATGCAAATAAAAGTGGCAGGCTTTTGTACGGTAATCCTGTATTCATTTGATTTTTAACTCTGAATAGTTGCATTAGATTAGGGGACAGATTGCAATGAGAAAGAAATACATTCCCCTTTTTCAACACTTTTGGGCAACAGTTTTATTTTAAAGGGTGTAGGCACTTAGTATAAACATTATTTAGCCTTATTTTTAAAATTATGTATGGACAAATGTATAGAGTAACTGTGAGATGAGCTGGTTGTACCATCTGTGGAGGTGAGATTTCACATATTGACAAGCCAAAGTCAAAAGACTGGTAGGTGTAGTTGGGATGGCAACTTGGATCAGCTAATGAAGAGAGGAAGGAAAAATGCCAACCCAATCACTTGAGCACAGAGCAATTCCTTATCTACAAATAAACAAGATAAGTTATAAAGTGACTCAATAAACAGTTTTGAACAGCACAGGAGACTAAGCATCAAAGCAAGACTTAGCTCAAAATGGCCATTTAAGCTGAAAGCACGGGTTTGGGACACTTCTAATTCAGCCTCATACAGAGATGGAGAGACTGGTCTGTGCATCCCAGGGCTGTCTTCCTGCTCATCCCTGCATGCAGGAGGTCTCTCCATTCTCAGTTAAGAAAAACTTGTCAGGTTTCACCTCTGGCCACCACCAGCAGCTCCCTTAGTTCACCAGGAGGAAGATAACAGGTATCTTTACTGTGTAATCTCCAGTTATCTCACCTAGAATTCAACCTCATTAGTAACACACACCATTTGTACACGTGACTAACCATGGGCAAGCTCTGCCTGGGGGCTGGATACCTTTGTAGGCTGTGCTTGTTTTCCCATAATTTCTTTTATCCCTAACTCCCGCTACTTTCTTGGAGAAAGGTGATAAAAGTTGATGGAATGTGAGCTGAATGTTATTTCCTTACCTGCACTTCCATTTAAAGTAGAATGTGGTAGAAAACTATAATGCAGTTGATCGACTTCATCCTTCAGCAGCTCAGCCCTGGTTTACAGAACACTGAGGCCCCAAGTGAGCACAGCTCTCTGCACACATGTGCAGGGAGAGCCTGGCACACACTGCTGACATTCAGAAAGATATTATTACATCTAAATACAGGTAATGCCTGTGCCACAGGATTATTTCCCTGCTGGCACTTGGCTGTGAACACCCACATTAATTTACCCCAAATGTGAACTCCCTGTGCCCTCCCTGGCTGGCACACTCCTGCCCATGTGTTGTACTGTCTGGAGTGTTCCCCGAGACATGGTGGGTGACCTTCAGGTCCTGTGGAAGTGACTGAGAAGGTCACTGATGGAAAATCAGCCTTCAAGCAATTCTGCCTGTGTTGTCTCAGAAAGACTTTGAGCCTCTTGTTAATTTAACTATATCTAAAATGCCATTTACTGGCACCCCACTGACCAGAAAGCTTCTGGTATCATTGGTCATACAGTCACTAGCTGGGCATACCTTGGTAATAATAAGTAACTAACTGGTGGGCACTACCAACTTATAAAAGTATTGTTCAGGATTTGTATGTTTGCCAAAAAAAGTAAAACACAGACAGTTAAGATTTCTTCCAAAATCCAGTCTCTGAATAATCAAGAGTGTCTCGTGTTTTTTCCAGACCACCTAAGAAACTGAAGTTGCTGACTGGAGTATTCAGCACATGATGAACAGCTGATGCCACCCATACCTTACCAATAAACCCTCTGTACTGTGTCCTTGAACAGAAAAGAGCATTTACTGCAACCTAGTGCTTTTAAAAATACTTTCACTTGTTAACGAAATGTTACTGACTTGGAAATGCTGGCTGCATATTCACGGGGTAGAAATGTTTCCTGGGATAAGCCCACCTGAATGCCAAAGAAATGCCTGATACCAAACCATTATTTCATGTAATGAAATATGATTATAAACAAACCAATGTTTTTCTTCCCATATGATGCTTGTATAAAACAAATATAGAAAACTCAAATTCTCCTCACCAAATATTGCCAAATTTTGCAGGTAACATATCAGCATTTTCTACAACATGAAAACAACAGGTGCTTCACTTATTTACACAACAGATTTGGCTTGAGGGTTTTCCATGCAGAAAAGCAGTAAGGAATTTCAGGGAAGTGGCTTGCAAAAGCAAAGTAATTTTTAAGACTTTTTTGCATCATTCAACACCTAAGTTCAGTTTCCTCACTTGGTTTTCATAATAAAAATGTTGCTGCTTTGTTCTGTAATATGTTCTTTAAAGTAAGTAATCATGTTCCTGTGGCTTGAATCAAAATCAGATTTGTGCTTAAGGGTGGAAAAAAGGAAGAGTATCTCCCTGTAATCCACCTTTACTGCCAGTTATTTCAACAAGCTCTTCAGTGAAATCAGCTACGCTGGGTCAAAGCTTGAGGATGAAAAACCATGGCTGGTGACCAAAATTATTGACTGCTCTTGCTGCACAGAATTCAAGTTTTGCAGCTTTTAGAGTGAGATATTTCATTTTAGCAATCAATGTACTGTTTCTATGAGATGCAAATATTCATTAAAAAGGTATCAATTCTTTAATAATAGTATTGAACCAAATGTCACTAATAAATACCAGATTATACAATGCAGAGTACAGGTGGTATTAACAAGATAATATCTATTTTTATCTGTTTCAAATACAATCATTTTCATAATCTTGCCAAATCAAGTTTGCTAACAGCTGTTAGAAACATTCAGTATAGAAGAGTTGACTGAGATGCACAGATGCTTCCATGTTAGAAGACTTTTCTTTCAAGGAGGAGAGACACCCCTGATGGCACTTCTTCTCCACTTATGGCTATTACTTCCATCGAAAATCTTTAGGTCTGGAAAAAAAAAAAAAAGGGTTTTAAGAAATCTGTGGCACTACAGTGGCTTTGCTTGAAGGCTGCAGTAGCAGCCAGGCCTAGTTTTATTTCCTTATTCTGGTGCTTGAAGTTTTTTTGACAAAGAATATTTTCTGGATTAAATAAAAAAGAGAACAAATTAAAGAAATTTCCTAAGACCTCTAAGAATTTACAAACATCAGGACTAGTTGGTCAAGGTGTTTCTTACAAGCCACTCCTACTTTCCCAAGCAAAACAAAAGGCATCTTGAACTGAGTGCAGTCTCACAGTGTTTTAAACACTGGTACTAATTTGTCTCCACTTTTAAAAACTGAACAATCGCCGCAAAAGATGGCAAGTTTCAAGTTAACACAGTCCATCATGACACTGCAGGAATAGTTAAAACTGATGATTTAAAATAACAACCCTACTTTGAATCTTAAAGGTTCTGCAATCCCCTCTGCTCGGATGACAAATGTGAAAAACTGAATTCAGACAGCAGCAGACTGCTGAATTTTGTTCATCAATAAAATTAAAGGCAGATAGAAATCCAATACTTAATCAGTCATATGTTGCTGTTCCAGAATTTCTCAAGCAATAGCATTGCAAAGTCATTCACACAATTCCTGTATGAGCCTGTAGGTTCTTATGTGAAAGCAACTCTGGAATTCAGTCTGTGCTATTTCAAGTGTATTGTATAAAATCTGATGATTGTATAAATTTTACAGAACAACCATAAAGAAGAGTTAGTGTTCATACTGTGATGTATCACAAGGCTTCTTTGTTTTCCATTTAACTGGCATATTGTGTCCTAACATTTGGACTTGTACTTTTTGTGCAAGACAGAACTGCTGTAAGCACCATATATGTTGTTTAGATACTTGTTTAACGTTGGATTTGAATATACTCAATGTTGTGTACCTTGTGGCTGGTACACACTGGAAAGTCAAGTCACACTTCATAGAATCTGGGATTTCAGTACTTGCACATATTCATAGAATCACAGAATGGTTTGGGTTGGAAGGACCCTTAAAGATCATTTAGTTCCAACTCCTCAGCCATTCCACATTTTGTCACTCATATCTCACTCATGCACACCAGCATAGGTATTTCATTGTAACAAACTGTGGAGTAGTAAGAGTGAAGGATTTTGAAAACCTATCAGCAGTTACTTAAAAGTTTTATCACTGCATCCATCCTAGATGGGTGGACAGTGCTGAAAAGAGTTTAGGCAATGCAGCATGGCAAAGACATCCTTGTCTTCCAGTTTACAGTTATTAGTCTGGTTTTTCATAGGCCAATTCATCCTCTTGTGTGTTGCTCAAAGGATTTTGCATTTTTCTATGAATAGCTCACTTAAAACTTCACTCTAGGATTATGCTTGAGTGCTGCAGAACTATGGGTCTCACAGTACTTTTTTGTGGGGTGGAAATCCATTTTTTTCTTTCTTGCTTGTAGTCTGCATTTCAACTTTAATACCCATTGTCTTAAAAGTTAAATGCATGAAACACTGGACTCTTAGTTTGCAGTCTTACAAAGTTAATGAAGCTTAAAGGCAGGATTTTCTACACTGAAACAGTTGTGTGAACAAATACAAAAGTTTTTAAAGCCTTTTCTATTGCCACAGTAGGATTTTATGCGCACTAGTACTTGGCTTTTGGACTGCTTTTGAAGAGTCCTTGGCACCAGGAAAGCAAAGCCTTGAAAAACTCTGCCTTTGGCAAAAGCGTTATAGGCACTTTGTCAGACAAAGAGTATGAACCCACAAAACCCTTGTCTACTCAGAGAGAATTATGAACTACTTGTGAACGCCAATGGATAGACTGCTCATTGATAAATGACATAAATCCATGCAAGAGTGTTCTTCGATGGCAGTGCTTTTCCCCTCCTCAGCAAAGCCCTGAGTTTATGCATTTGGAACAAAGGAAATGCTACCTCCTAGAAGAGACAGTTCAGAAATTCACCCAAAGGCAAGACTTCACATAGCTGCTTTTTTTTTTTTTTAAAGTAACATTCTTGGGGGGAAAAACCCACAACTTTGCCTTTCAGCACAGATTTCAGAGATTTCACATTCTGCTGCCTATTTCCCCTTGCCTTGGAGTATGCTGTCAATATACAGCAAAGTGTTGTGGGTTCACTGAAAATATGCAACATTAGTCTCTGCAGCAGATGTCTGCCACCAAAACACGTAAAAAATATCTGTCCCACTAACATTTGTATACTCCACATAAAGAGCTTTAAGACACAGTTCAGCAAATTCTAGGCAAAATACTTAGCAAATTAAATTAACATCCTGTTCATTACACCAGGTCTCTCAGTGCTTCTTTCTCAACAAATGTTACCACTAAATAAGTAAAAGGAACTGAAGAGCTGGTCCTATGCTCTGATTACAGCTTTTAAATCCCTTAATGCTGCCCAGGGAGGTCATGAAGTCTCCCTCTCTGTAGACATTCAAAACCCACCTGGATGTGTTCCTGGGTCACCTGCTCTGGGTGACCCTGCCTTGCAGGGGGGTTGGACTGGATGATCTCCAACCTGAACAACTCCGTGATTCTGTAAATTCTCTCAACTTTTATCCATACTCACAGCTATCAGAAGACAAATACAGCTGATGTAAAATGCTGACAATCCACAGTGACTGAACTTTACAAAAGAGATAAACCTGCACATATGACCAGTTCATAGGATCAGTTTTTATGATGGAGAACAAAAGGGTCTTAGTGGTCCCCAAAGTTACTGGGGGTCCTGGTGGAAAACAAGCTGTCCATAAGCCAGCAGTGTGCCCTTGTGGCCAAGAAGGATTTTGGGTCTGGATAGTCTTTTCATACCTATTATTTGAATGTAATGCAAATCACGGGCTAACTGTATATAAAGGATAAAATGTTCACTTGTGAAGAAACTTAAAGGCTGGATCCACAGAAAATACAAAATGTTGGTGGAATTAAGGATCAAATGGAACAGTTATTTAAACTCTCAGAAATAATGTGCTATACTTGCGGGATTCTAAAGATACCCTATATATCCAGGTTATTTTTTGCTATTTAAAATTGAGAGCAATTTGTGAAATCTCACTGAATCACAAAGCTGACTTACTCTTTCTCAAAATAAGAGCCATTCAGATATACTAAGATACTCAAAAGATTAGCTGGGGGGATAATTCAGATATGCAAATGTCTCAGGTACCACTCACCCATAAAAGATTTGGGGGTCCTGGTGGACACCAAGTTGAACATGAATCAGCAGTGTGCCCTTGCTGCCAAGAAAGCCAATGTCATCCTGCGCTGCATTAGGCTAAGTACTGCCAGCAGGTTGAGGGAGGTGATCCTGCCCCTCTGATCAGTGCTAGTGAGGCGTCACCTGGAGTGCTGTGTCCAGTTCTGGGCTCCCCAGAACAAGAGAGACATGAACACGCGGCAGAGTCCAACAAAGGGTCACAAAGTTAATTGTGGGATTATGGGACTGGAGCACCTCACACAGTCAGGCTGAGAGAGCTCTGACTGTTCAGACTGGAGAAAGGAAGGCTCTGGGGGATGTCACTGATGTATATAAATACCTGAAGGGAGTGTGTGAAGAGGACAGAGTGGAGGACACTGACAAGACTGAGAAAATGGGCACAAACTGAAACACAGGAGGTACCGTCTGAACATCAGGAAACACTTTTTTGCTATGAGAGTGACCAAGCACTGGAACAGGTTGTCCAGAAAGACTGGAGTCTCTATTCCATCCTTGGCGACAGTCCTGGGCAAATGGCTCTAAGTGGCCCTGCTTGAGCCAAGGGTTTGGACCAGATAACCTCCAGAGGTCCCAACTACTTAGTCCTAGTCTTCTGTACAATGATGCAGTTAAAATTTCTTTTCGGACAAAACTGTAACTGTGAAATCTGCGTAGACATTGAAGACAGAATTTACAATGGCAAACTTTAGCCCAAGGACGCAAGTCTTTTCAAGTCATCTCTAAAGTCAGTGAAGAAAGGCAGGACTTCCCCAGAATACTTTACTTAAAGATTCATTCTAGTTATTCCAAATGGAGCTTAGACTACCTATTTGATTAATACTGAAATTTGGTGATCATATATGTGCTTCCTTAACTACCCCCACCAACTCGAACATACACCACTTTGTGCAGCTGCATAAAACAAGCTTATCTTTAATCTAGGTCAGTTCCCTGAATCTCCATTCTGTTGCCACACAAGCAGAATGGAAAGGCAGGAAAAGTGATGGATGATATTTAAAACCTAGCCTTTTTGCTGGAAAAAATGCTCATGAAGCTATGACCTCAGCCTTTGAATATCTCAGAGGGCAAACAGAAACTAACAGCACAGAAAGACCTACTTGTATAGTTGCAAGTACGATGGGACCCCCCACTCCACAGAACATTCAATATTCTTTTCAGTGTGATGTGAAATGTCCTCTTCCAAGAGTATTTTTCCTGTCAAAGTGGACAGGACAGAGACCCTTTCCAATAGTTAAATGTGTTCAACTTTCAACTCCTGGAGTGAATATTTATTTCCATCAACTCTGAACAGACTTGCTGCACAGCTCCATCTTTATTAAATTCTTGTCAGGACATTCCAGCAATGATGTTTCCCTTTGCCTAGCAATGTTTTGTGGAGGTAAAATAGACTCAGAAAAAATAAAATGAGGGGTGTATATGTGTGTGTGTTACTCCGTGAACACCAAATCTAAGGGATTGTGTTATACTGCAACTAACTTGATTTCAAAAATATATAGGACAGTTTCAGCACCTTATTTCTCGGCAAGCAAGAGAACACCTTATAATACAGTCCTTACAGCAGACAGGTGAAAAACAGCATTACTTACCTCATAGAAATAATAAGGTTAAGACTTTAGAGTAATATATGACAGTGTCTATTTTATATGTAAAGCAGTTATTTTACAATCCAATCCTTTAAAAATATTTTCTCTTAATTTTTAATAACTCAGAATTTTTAATAATTCAGAATATCTCTTCAAAACTACATATCTTAACCCAAATTACTTTGTTTTTTAGAACTTCTAAATGCATTGGGATTAGTTATGTATTTTCTACCATATAATTTATGGCAGATGTTGCCCTTCCTTCTTCTTCCAAAAGAAGTTACACACCTGCCTAGTTTCTTCAACCACATGCTGCTGATAAATAGCACTTGATAACATGACCCTATCTTCTTTCAAACTCAAAATCCCTGGACAGTCATCTCTCCATAAACAATCCCTACCCACACTGCTTTGTTGATATTTTGCATTGTCTAATACTTTCCAAAACAAGTTGTATGAAGTCAAATTTCATGGAGTTAACTACAGTCATTTGTGTGCTTGCAAGCCTGCATTAATGACTGCTAACTAATGTTTTCAAACCTGCCTCTGCTGAGAAATAGGACTGTCAGTGCTGCAGAAGAAGTGAGTGACCTGTCAATACCTGCTCTTGACTCAGCAATGCACACCTGGTGCGGAAACTTTGAAGATCTCAAATTGCATTTTTCTCTTCATCTGCGGGCAGTTATCTCACCATTGGAGAACGTGACCCAGAGAGCTGGGGTTCCCTGGACTTTCTGCAATCTCACCAGCAAAAACAAAGAGTGTTCAGAAAGGATTTACCCTTGCTTCAGCACTGCAAAAGGTCAGTGCCTTAGGGCTAAGTAATGCCACAGGCTAATAAACTGACAGAGATGAGAGCAGTGGTACAAGAGCAAAAGTTGAAAAGGACAGGCTTAGAATTCTGTTAAGATATTACTGCTCCCATGAATGAGAGAAACCACTTCAGATACATTAACCCCCCCCCAAAAATTAATAAACATCCTGTATGAAAGGCGCATCCATCCCTTCCATTCACAGTCTTCACAATGCTCCCTATTACCTGAAAAAATTTATGTCTGGTAGGCTTCCCATTTGCATGGGTTATCCATCAAAAACAAAACCAAAAAAGTATCAGTCTTAACTCACAGTTATCAAAATGTTTTAAGAGTAACTCATGCCAAAGAGTTTTAGGTCTGTGGCTGCTATGATAGCTTTTTTCCTACTGTTTTTTTTTTCCACTTTCCCCCACCCCGTTTCCTGCCAAACAGTGGAGAGTTCCCCAAACAACTGAAGGAGTCTTCAGCGTGACTGTGTAGTTTTACAGAAGCTCTCCATGATTTTCTTACACAAATTTCAAGAATTTTAAGAAACAAGGATAAAATCTCTCTAAACTTGGCAGAAAAACTAAAACATGCAAAGAAATGTGGTTTAATTGGTTTTAAAGTACTTCTAAACTACCCCTACTTTTTTAAAGTAGTTAACCAGTGATATCCACTGGGTCATAAATGTCTAGTTTAGGAGAGTTTATAAACAACACAGTTTCAAAGAGATGACAGATAGGGGAAGACCAATTAGTGAAAAGATTTTGTGGACTGATCATGCCACTTAGTATTTAGCCCTCAGCCACTCTTTGATCCAATTACTCTGTGGTAGGAGGCACGCTGGATCTGTATTACTGCAATGCTCTTCTTCATAATTATGGAAATCACAATCATAGGAATGTGGAATTATTGCTAACTGATGACAGTCATTTGCTTACACAGGATAGTTCTATGGCTCAACTTTCATATCCCCTTATTAAGGGTAAGAGGTGGGTTTTAGCCTTTTCTCATAAGAATTATTCCAAATAATTAGTTTTTGTATAAAACTTCTGCACAATACACACAGCATGAAATTTGTGGTCCATCTGGCACATATTTTAAGGTTAATTTATGAATAAACTATGAAATTTTGAGTATCTTAAGACTCCTTCTTATGGACAAACTTCAAGACAGAGCCAAGATTTACAGTAAACTCTAAAACAAAAGAAATATATATATATTTTTCAGGTACACTTTGCAAGTTGAGCCAAAGTCAATAGGTATTAGGTAAGTGCACTATAGCTAAAGGGCATTTTTGAATACATGTCATCTTTTTCACTAACCACACTAGTAAATCAAAAACCAAGGATTAGACATGGTTGTCATTCTCTGTAAAACCAAATTATGTGGTTGCACTCAAATATCAACAGTTTGGAGCTGGGGGGGAGATGAATCGTTTTTCTACTCAAGGTGTACCTCCTATCCCAGGGTAGCTCTGTGCCTCTGGTAAAATAATCAGTGAAACAGCTAATTACATTTAAACTATCATTAAATTTCCAATAACCACTGTGGCCTATCCCAAACCATGAACTTGCTCTGCCTGGGCACAAGAGCCTTTTCCATGTTGGTGTAGTTCTCATGGAGACTATTATCTTGGCTAAAAAGCATTTCTACAAGTATAACTAATTTTGCTTGGAGAATAAACCACAGTTACAGAAGCTGCTTTTTGTAACAAAATAGAGTAAGAAAAGACGATACTGCTATGACAGTACAGCCATCGTGATTAACCCTCTTCTGCACAAACACTTAAGATTTACCTTTTGTGGTCCTCAGTTTCAGCTTATTTTCTTTTTTTCTACATAAAACTAGCACTTGCTTTAATTTTTAAAAAGTGTCCTTAAGTCAAGGTACCTAAACCAATGTTATATGCATTTAGGTACTCTTAGTGAAATTAAGAATGGCTTATTACAATTTAAAATAAAGTGGTCACAACCCAGTTTCTATAAAAAGAAATTATGCAAAACTGATCTAAGATGTTTAAAAATTACTGTAATTCCCAAATTTTGACGTGGATGACATGATTTCTGTCTAGAAAATTATTTAAGTTAAATCAATGCAAAGTATGCCTAAATTTCATCTTGATATGACAATGCTTTTTGCAAATGAAAGGTTTCTCTTTAAGTGATATATTCTGCTAAAACCTGTATGACTGTAAAAAGAACAGCATTGCACACTTGGCTTTGTACAAAGAATTACGTTATTCTTCAAATAAACAGAGAACTGGGTGAAGAAATGGTGAAATAATTTCCAGACTTGCTGTCAGCACCAGAAGTGAAAAAAGGAAATCTAGACATTTATAAAAGAGCAATTAAAAAATAATCTAACTCTAATTTCATCTGGGCAAGTAGTTCAACAGTATCACTTACAACCATTTTCCTACTGCTTGTCAAATTCCCATTAATTTAGTTTCTATTCTAGCATAGGATATCAACAGATTTTAAAGGAAGGGAAAAGTAGCTTAAGAACTTTCTTTTTGGGAGCCTCTTCAGACAGCTCAAGTAAAAGGGCCCAGTTACCCATTCATTATCTCTGACCTTCAACTCTAGTTTTAGATAGAATGTAAGCTGCCCCCAGGTAAAGGGTATGGGAATCAGTAGCACTGATGTGTTTCAGGTATGCCAGAGAAAAGCCAGGAATTAATTTCAATTGGTTAAGCAATCTTAACAGGAATTTGTTGGATTTTTAAGATGATTGAGCTACTGACCCTTCTCAATTAGTGCCCAGTTGCTGCCTGAAGTTAAAACCTCACGTAGAGGAGAGAAATTTGCTTCTTAAGTATCTGTGTGGCTTTCTGTCCACAGGAATTTAGATCTAGCTCTGGTAGTCTGAAGTGTGAGACTTGGTTACCTTCAAATCTCCTGTTAAACAAAATGCTACACAAAATCCCAATATATTTTTATGCCCTTACTATTAAAAAAAGTCACCAGTGATAGTTCCTAGATTTTACTGGGGTTTAATGATATCCAGTTAGTAAATGTAATTCTTAATGAGAACCAAAAAAGCCACAGAAAATGAACTTCCAGAGGGATTCCTCAAAGAGTACATTGGAACAGAACTGGGCTATTGGCAGGAGAGCTTTTTCCTGGTTTATAGTTTGTTTTTAGGAAAAAGTAAGACCGGCTCCAGTCTTTTCTTACAGAAGTTTGTGTTGGCCACCTCTTCTCTCAGCACTGATACATGCCAGCCCTGCTCTGTGAGAGAAGATGAGCACCCAAGTTGGAAGGGCAATACTTATTCCCCATAGCCCAAGATAAGAACCAAATATTACCATGCGAGGCACTTGGAATTCAAACCCCAAAAAGCTGCAGCCACATTCTACAACTAAGCAGGAACTAAGAAAAAGACTGGAGAAATACTTATTTTAGTAGCGATTTTTTAAAGGCTAATAAATAAACTCGAGATGGTCCTTATAAATATAGCTCAAGATCTCACCATCTCTGGAGAAGATCTTTATGGCTTTCTCTCTGCACTTCTCCACATAACTAGAGTAACCAATCCCACAATTTTTCCTTTTTTTATATTTCATTGTAGGAAAAAAAGCATTTTATAAACTTAGTAATGACTGCAAGTTATAATTTGTAACCACAACACATCACTGGAAATACTCCAAACATAATTTCTCTATGCAGTGAGGTGAGGTGTCTTTTGGTGTTGGCTCCTTGTGAAGTTATCTGAAGACATTAATAGAAAAAAAAACTCATAAAAAAACCTGTCAGCATTTTGCATATATAGAAGTACTGTTTATAACATCATTTCAGCCACATAACCAGCATATCCCTGGCTTCTTCAGCTCTGTTACTCCATCCCAGAAATAACGTGGGTAACTAAAAATAGGAACTTACATTAGAAATTGGAGAATTGTGCAAGACAACAATTGCTGCAGCTCTTGTAAGAAAACAATCAGAAAGGGCAGCTGTGGCTGAGAGGATCTCTAAATCCAGAAGCCTTTCCATTTACCAATGCCCACAAATTTGTTTGCTGGGAAGATGACAGTTGGCTTCTGGTTGGCTGAGTCTGGCAAGGCTGGTTTTAAGGACACAAAACCAGGGTGGAACTGGAGTAGAAGTTATCTTTAGCACAGAATGTGCATGAGCATTATGAGAGCCACCTGCAGTTCACAGGCGTCCAACACGCTTGTGTTTCATCACCTACAAACTTATCTTTCTGAGAACATTGTGATTCTCTGCTTTCAAAGCCCTGGAGTGTTGCTGATGAATTACCAGGAATCTGTGTGCCATGGCATGGGGATGACACGCAGTGTCAGTATTGGGACCCTGCCCAGGCAACCCGCTGCCTCAAAGCAGGATGTGCAGATGGGGGTGGAAATCAGGCAAGTTACTCAGAAAAATAAACACTAAAAAGGTGTTTGGTTTTCTTAAACCAGATTTCAAAGTTTACAATACATCAAGTTTTAAAAACATCAAAAGTGTTCAAGAACTTTTCCCCCGAAAGGACGAGGGAGGGGCTGTCTGGCCAGAGGGGAGTTCCCAGGAGGGCTGGCAGTGGAACAGGCGCTCAGTATGCGGCAGCACCAGCCCGAGCACACTCCTTCAAATGAGATGGCTCTGCTTTCTGAAGGGAAACTCTCAGGAATGCATCCATCTTACTGGACCAACACAGAGCTGCTGTTCCATATATCTGGTAACATTCTTACTTAAATACTTCTTGAAAAACAATTTCCTGCCTTTAAAACGGTCTCAAAACATATATATACCCAGACAGTTAAACAACTTTAAAATGGTATATAACAGGAAAATTCACCCATGAATCTGATGCGTCCTTGCTTTCATGGAACAGAATTGTTTGCTTAGTCATATGTGACTGGTAAATTCTGTGATGATTTCTGTTTAAAACTCATTTAAAAGACATACAATCTGAAACTTTAAACACACTTGAAATAAAGGTTTCATTCATAGTACAAAATCAAACTTTGGCAAAGGAACCAGTTTTTGATCTTTTCCCCCTTGAAATATGTCTGGAAGAGACATAATTTAACTGTCTTGTATCTACATGGTTTTCCACCACACAACTTCAGACCTCTCCATGGAGGATCTAAGTGGGAATCTCTGCACAAGTTGGAAAGTCGTTTCGTTCCCATTATGGATATAAGGAAAGAATGCTCAAAGAAAGCCTCTCTGACTAGAAATATTCTGACATTTAATTCTCCACTTTTATGGAACAGGATCCTGCTTGATGTCCCATCATGAACTCTGCTGTGGTAGAAGGAGGGGTGATGGGAAAGCTCTCCACTCTGAACACCAAATGATTTGTTGGGTTTCCACACCTGTGCTTTCCTTAAAAACTGTTTCTCTGTTTTAGAGTTCCATGTGGATATTGCATACTTTTCTGTGGTGGCTCAGTCTCTAATTACCAGCAAAACAGCCTTTAAAAACATCTCCAGAGGAAGACATTTAGATATCCAGTGAGTTCATCAGCAGCACTGACCATGTTGTCTTCACATTCCAAATGAAAATTATTTACATTATTATTTCAGATTAAAGAGAAAAAGAGTATTTTCCTCCTGGTACTAGTAATTTCTCATATAAATTCAGTTATTTACCTTAATTCCCTATTATCTATCTTATGGCTATTTTACATATGGTGAGGTACATTTCTTGGGTGTAAGTTTTATTGTAAAACTTTAAAGATTAATTTTCTAGTTATAATTGTGTTTACCTGTATTTATAGACTTACATACCTTTAAGCAAGCTATGCTTTTCAATTGATCTTTTTCATTAAAGCATACAGCTATTTTAAAAGGCTGATATCAACTATTTTTTTCCTGTAGAAAGAAGATGAACCACAAACACTGCTTCCCTGTAATTCCTCCTTTTTTAAAATCACTTTCAGAGGTATTTAGTTCCCATTTAATCCTCTACCCTTTGTTAAACAGGGTGGTCACCAGGCTCAGATACATGGAAGTATCACGGAAGATACATAATAATTAAAAACAAAAGTCACATAAGGCAAGAAGAGTTATTAAAACCATCTGAAGAAAAAAACTGAGTTTATAGCTTTTCTGCATCCTTCATTTTCTGGTTTATTGTAAGGACTACTCTTACTGCTTGAAGCTACCTATGGGTTCTGCAGAAGCTCACATACCCAAGTCTACAACAAGGCTTTTTACATCCCAAATGCAGAATGCAGGACACAGAGGACAAGAACAGGCTACTCATTTTAGCACCATGTGTTCTCACACGGAGAACTAAGATCCTAGTACAGAATAACAAACAATAGCCCAAGGAAAAGCCAAACAGGACTAACACTACTAGCAACCTGTGCACTGGGGTTTTTTAACACAATTTATTAAAATACTAATCTATTTTACTATCTGTGTTTGTTTACTTTCATCATACATAAAGAACCATAGAAAAATTTGCATCTGAAAGGACCATGCTCAAAGTGGGACTAACTTCAACATTACATCAGGTTGCTCAGGAACCGTGCGGTGAGTTCAAAACATCTCCATGGCTGGAGATTCTAAAACCTCTCCAGGCATCCTGTCAGCTGGTAAGAATAAAATGATGAGGAACCCAAACAGAGAGTCAGTTTTTCATTCTGAGATACACGTGTGTTTCTGCAATACTTGGATTTCCAAAAAATAACTCATGTCCCCTTCACATTTCCTCTTCTGAAATAATGTCAGGTAGTTGCTTTTTTGGTACATCTCAAATTATCAGATTTATACAATGATATTTTAACTAACTTCACTTTGGTTTGTTGAACAAATCTGTCTCCTTTTTTGACTCATTTTTAGAAGAATGTTTTTGCTATATGCCCCTAAAAAGAATATGTAAATACTTAAATCTTTGTCACTTCTACTTTCTTTCAAAGGAATAATGCAAACACTACTTGTTCCATGAGTTAACACACTGAAAAAGCTCAGAACACAGAGTCTATTACAGCTAGATACGCATACACCCTTTCTTTTAGTGAGTTTGGTACAAAGCTCTCTATTCTCAGACACTCCTACTGGCAACAGTGACCGCTACAATTCACCTTGAATTGAGTCTCCTTTACAGACTTCTGTATTTTACCTACCACATCAGAAAGTTATTTTACCAAATTTGCTCAATTCTTTATCTTTTATTTCACAACTAAACCCTTCCCCACATAGCACTCTGAATGCTAGAGAATCAAAATAATACACTTACTCCCTCAGACATGAAAAGCATTATTATTTTTCTCATTATTTCAAACTGGAAACTCTTCCCAACATCAAAACTGCTAAAAAAAGTGAGTTGAAGGTTAAATTAAAACTTAGCTATCTGACATTAATATCTGAGATTCACAATGGTCTGGCTGCAGGCCAGAACAAGAAGCCTGAAATTACAACAGTGACGAGCCCTGCGGCTTAGGGAGAGATGGTAGATAACCATCTTCACTCTTACCTCTCTGCCAGGTCTTACCAGTTCCTCAGTACAGAAAAGAAGGTAGGACTCAAGTCCAACACAGCAAAGGTATGGTAGCAGTGTTAGATATGCCTTCCTGCCTTTAAAAGTGGCTCTAGATGGAGTAGCTGACTGAAGGAAAAATTCCGGCCTAGTCTCTCCACTCAAGAGTGTTAAAATTCTCCCAAACTCCCCTCTGTTTTTCCCTACCCCACCCAGACCCCACTAGCTCCATTTCTCTGGCATTCTCTCACTCTCATTTTAGATCCACTATTTCATTCCTCTCAGGTGCACCTATTCCTCTGGTTCTTCTCACCAGAGTACCCACCTGAGCTCCCCAGCCCTCCCACAGGAGAAGCACTATGATCCCCTGAGCTGAAAGCCTCCACATCTGCTGCAGCTGTAGGGTTTCTAAGGCAGCAACATTCCCCAACCTCCATAATTGGCATGGAGTAAAAAGACTGTATATGGATAGCAGTTACCAGCAATTGGTCTGGATGAGACTGTAGAGGAGAGAAATATAAAAAAAGGGAATAATTATTTTCCCTGTGCTTTGAATCCCTCCAGAAGGAATGGTTCCAAGAAATGACGGGAGGGGAATTCTAGCTTCAATAGTGTTTGTACCTGCAGATTTCCCTCAAGGATCAACATGCTGAAGTAGCCTTCTCAATGCTAAGATGAAGATATTAGGAAACTTAGTTTGACATCAATGACTAAATCAGATGGCATCAAGTTTACTTGTCCTCTGCCACACACATCTACGAGTCAACACAATTAAGGTGCCCCAGTGCTAAGGAGACGAACTCAACCAAGACTGTGGCAGTGCAGGGAGACAAAGAAATGCATTTCAAAAGCTCTGGCAGCATAACACCATTTCCTTTGGCAATACAGACACTCCCAATTAGTTAGCTAAGCTAAGTGTCAGCTCCCCATTCAATGCTAGATTATCATGAGAGAGTCTTTATAAGTTTTAACATTAAAAACAGTTATACAAGACTATAACATGCCATATGACAGGAGAGGCTTATCAGCTTTACTCTAATGAACTGCAGAATTCTGGTCATTGATGCAGAGTCTAAATTTCTTCAGGGCCAGTCCACTGAAATCTCATAGGAACAAGGATGTATCAGCATCTTCAACTCCATCCAGTAGTGAGGATAAAAGCAAACATAACAATTTGTATAACTGATACAGGTTAGAAAATGTCAAACCCAACAAACCTGTTTCAGCCCTGAAGAGAACTCAAAGCATTTACTGGATTCTGTTCTCTTCAACACAGACTGTAGCGCAGTGCCTTGATTACACAGAACTGACATACAGACTTTGTTGTAGTGTCATCTAGGATGAGAAGTCTAAGAAAACTCGTTTCTAATAAGCTTTTGAAAACTTATAGAGCCACAGTTATGCATTATAGAGCACGTACAGCTCAAATTGGGTCATGAAGTTTTTTACTTGTTTGGATGAAGTAAAGAGTTGAAAACATGATTTCAAGTAAAGCTTTTCTCATTACAATAAAAGCCAGAAATACAAAAAGTTTAGCAACCACTGTTCCTTGTTTTAATGATAGCCTCTCTCCAAAAAGAGATGACATAAACAGAAAAATCATTACTTTTTTTTCTTACTAATAATGTGAGAGGCTATATAACACATATTCACTCAAAGTGTCCTTTAAAAAAAATCTAAGATACTTACGGAGTCCAAACCCTTGGAAACGCAGCAATTTCTTCTGGTGTATACTCATCTAACCTCTTGGGGACTGCACGTGGCTGAGGAATCTCTTGCAGAAGGTTCTTCTGTATATCTTCTGGAATAACCTGAGGCAGGTGAGAACAGTCTTAACTATCTGATGGTTTAAAAAACAACACCACTCCCAAAGACAGACCAAAATTTGTCAGTACTACTGCATTCTTCATGCTAAGTGTCTGAACTAAATACAGAAGACAATCTCACACATGTCATGGATCTCACAGTTTTGTGTAATAATAAAGAAAAAAGCATCAACATTTCAACTACATGTATATACACATATATATATTTAAAAAATCAGCTTGATTTTTTTTCATTTACCTTCTTGTGACACAAGTGCTATTGCTAACACTCCCTCTTCACCTCCAAATCCCACATGAATGAAAATATAACTGCATGACTACTCACATCCTCTGGGAACAGGTGTAGCCTCTGCATCATAGTTCTTCTCAGAAGGTTTTTTGGAAGCATTCTATAAACAGTCAGTTTAACAATCTGTGGAAAGATAACATGGTAACAAATAATCAGACAGGCTACAGATAATATGAAAAGGTAAGCTGTGTTTCCCTCTGTCCATTCCATTAGTCACTAAACCATTTTGCAGTCACCTTCTGCCATGCTGAAGAACTCTGGCACCACATTCAGCAGGTGCTCTAGACTAATTTAAAAAAAGAAATACTTACTCCCCATCATATAAACAGTTACTCTGACAGCCATATAGAAAATTTCAGCTTAGAAAGTTAAGAGCTATATTTAGCATTGTGGACGATTGCATATGATCATTCAACTTCAAAAAGAATTGAGAAGCTTGTGGTTCTACAATAGCTCTACAATATTCCATATTGTATTGCACATTTATATACACATATTATTGAGGAAAAAAATAAAATAGGCTCTGACACATTTCCCAAGTGTTCCCAGCAACTAGTTTAACAGTGTAATTTTCTGTGTTTGAAACTGCTTTATAATTAATGCTTTGTATCTTAAGCAAAGCCGACATACCAACACACTCCATTATGAACATACTATATATATTTATAATGATTAGTTACAGATGAACAATCTCACTTCTGAGCATCAGGAATGAACAGAATTTGTACATCTACACTAAGTAATGCTCAGTGAAAAGTAAACAAAGTTCAACAGGATTTTCTCTTGGACTCTAGTATAGATGCCTCTAATTTAAATACAAAACACATTGTCATGGAATTCACCCAGACGGGGAACATTTGTACACGTAAAACAAGGCACACAACTGTAGGAGACACAAAGGGTTTTAAAAATTACAGCAAAGCATTTAGGGGTAGATTTACATGCAATTCTGTAAGTAAAATGTGTGCTCCAAGCCACCTGGACATGAATTATCTCCAAATCAGAAACTACCCAGGCACACTTAGTGCAATGTTAAGCTCATGTCAATAAGACACATTGAAATGCGGGGCACTGAAATGCAGGGCACTAAGCACAAACGAACCTCCCAGGCATCTGGACATTTTGAAAAGTGTATTGAGCAAAGTTGCTTTTTTAAATAAAATTAACTAAAGGAATTCAATTGAAATTTTAGAGACAATCACCATGTAGTTAAGACAGATTTTCAGGTGTTATGCAGCCAGTACCACAGATCCATGGACAATTACAGTAAATCAAGATGACAGAAGAAATATATCAGGTCAGGCAGAATAATCTATAATGTTGATACCTTCTTTAATAAAAATTAATAAGCATGTATTAAAAAACAAACATGAAAACTAATGCTTTTGAGGGATAAAGACTAGTCATGCTTGTACAGCAAACTGCAGTTTATTTAGTCAATATACCATGGGCTTAGACAAAGGCAAGACGAAGACAGAAAATGAACCTTCACCGGTTTACTTCACTGAATGCTAAAAATCAAGTGAGACACCAAAACAACACAAGAAAATACATAGATATTAAAAGCCCTCTTACCATTAGTAATTTTCATTTTGTACACTTATTTTCCTTTCTATCCATCACTTTTCCTTATAGCAAATGAAAGATTAAAATACATTAGATTTAAACCAGCAATCCCAGAGACTTCACAACACATTGCCTAACTGTGGGGATTTTTTTCTTTATCTAAAAATTACTTTTAACTTCAGACTCTGATAGAACCAGTGTTAACTTCTTAGATTAATAAACTGTACACACACGGTCCAATGTGACCTTTGACCTACAGATACACAGAGCTAGTTATTTAATGATTTCAGTCCAATGAAAAAAGAGACTTTAAAATACTTTCATGAACATTATGTTCAGTATTTTGTTTCTTCGAACAACCAGTGTTCATGTCTGGTTTTTGATCTTCCTCTGCAGCATGTGGCACAGCCACCTGTTGAAATGAACCAGTGTAGTAGAACAGCTGGTCTGTTCTGGTTATAGATACTTTGACTGGTGAATATGTTCTGATTTTTCTAGCCACAGTACAAAGTGAACAGTTCAGTAGTAAAAATGTGCCTATTAAAAAAAGATCCACTCTGTAAAGAATGACTGATTTTATATGCTCAAGTTTTAACAATGAAAAAATACTTTCAATATTGTGTACAGTCACTGCAGCATTGACAACCTCAGGTTGCAACAGACTTACATAAAAACAGGGCTTGAAGAATGCTAATGGATAATGAATGAGCATGGATAATCATATACCCAATAATGGTTTCTGTAGGTAAGTATGCTAAATGCAATAAGCATGATCCAAAGCATGCCTATGGTACATCGGCCAATCTCCCTGCTGTTCAAGAACTCATCTGCCTTTCCCTGTCCTCTCACACATGCAAGAAGTTCATAACCACAAGACCCTGCACAGAAGAATCAAGCTCACACGAAGCACAAACCACTTTCTACTGCCAGGAAACCATGGAGCCATAGAACGGTTTGGGTTGGAAGGGACTTGTGAAGGTCACCTAGTCCAATCCCTGCAATCAGGTTCCACTAGACCAGATTGGTCAAAGCCCCATCCAACCTGACCTTAAACACTTACAGGGATGGGGCATTCACAACTTCTCCGGGACAGCTGTTTCACTTTCTCACCACTCTCACATTAAAAAATTTCTTCTATATGTCCAATCTAAATTTAAATTTCTTTCAGTTTAAAAACATCACTCCTTGTCCTGTCACTACAGGTCTTGATAAAAAATCTGTCCCTATCTTTCTTATAGGTGTTGTTTATATACTGAAAGGTCACACTAAGGTCTCCCCAGAGTCTGCCCTTCTCTAGGCTGAACAACTCCGACTCTCTCAGCCTTTCCTCATAGGAGAGGTGTTACATCCCTCTAATCATCTCTGTCGCCCTCCTCTGGACCTGCTCCAACAGGTCCATGTCTTTCCTGTGCTAGGGGCCCCAGAGCTGCACACAGTACCCCAGGTGGGCTCTCACAAGGGCAGAGTAGAGGGGGAGAATGACCTCCTTCACCCTGATGGCCACGCTGCTTTTGATACAGCCCAGGACTTTGATTTACTGCAAGGTCATTAGTCCAGCTACAGAACAGAAAGCCATACAGGGAGCCAGGA
This sequence comes from Neopelma chrysocephalum, assembly GCF_003984885.1. Classification (NCBI taxonomy): domain Eukaryota; kingdom Metazoa; phylum Chordata; class Aves; order Passeriformes; family Pipridae; genus Neopelma; species Neopelma chrysocephalum. The sequence continues at coordinate 4,765,801 of NW_020897725.1, forward strand.
CACAGAAGGCAGTGCTGGAAAACGACTGGCTTCCTTCACAGAAACTTCTGCCTCAAAGACTCTTCTATGAGCCAAAACAAATTCAAACCCAACTCCTGGAAAGACCAAGTTTACATCCAAGTCCTTGCCCAAAATTCTGCCTACAGCCAGAACCTCACTCTAACTGGTGTGATGACAAGACAAGGAAGCCAGTGAAGCAGAGGCCCTACTGACGTTGTACAAACTGCTTTTGCACCTCGAGTAAGGTTGTGTAGCAGAAAAGGCAGATAAAACCAGCAATACTTACAGGGTGTTAGGTAAGCAAGGGCTCTCATGTTACGTGAACATGCTCAAATTTTATTAAAAATACACCAGTCCTAAATAAAAAAGTATGGAATTGCAAGAAAAAGTCTGCTACTGAACCCATGCAAAACCCAAACCCAGACTCAAAGCTCCCTGAAAACACACATCAGAATGCGTTGTTTTTTTCAGAAATTAACAATAACAACAACAGATCTTTCTATATGCTTGTAATATACTTCTAATAAAAGACAAATATTATTGTTTTCTATGTGATTATGCTTACTTTGAACTATTAAAGTAACTAGAGTTTAATTTTACATGAAAGTTTTATAACCCAGTGATTTCTGTGGGATTTCAAACTGGCAAAGAGGTCTACCTACCCACAGGTTCAATGCAACCTTGATCTCAGTTTAAAACTAGCTAGCACAGTTTACAGTTTATTCAGTTGTGTATGGATTCCTACTGCCTCCTCCCCCAGTCCTCTATCTTTAGTACTAGTAATGTGTAAAATTCCATGTCTTCATAAATACTCACTCCTAAAGACCATGGCACTTTCTCCATCAGGTAAAGACATCCACCATCAGATGTATACAGACACCACAACATTAATATTTGGAGATTTTTGTACTACTGGAATGCTGTTTGCCGCAGTTTCTTTTGAATTACAAAATTCCTATTGGCTTTAATTACATTTGTCATCTTGAATATTGCAATACCCTTTTTCCCAAGTTTGCTAATTAATATACACACGGCATAGACATGCTCTTAACAGTTACATGATACTATGCTTTTAGTTTCCAATTTAAAGGGCTAATTAGAAGGAAAGAAATCTGAAGGCAGTTCTATTAAAACTCTTCCCTTTCAATCCCTTACTGCATGTTACTACATTTTATGAGTACAAATAAATTAAAATGTATTTATTTGAAACACTGTGAGCCTTAAACATTTCAATTTTTGTGACAAGCTTTGGCTTACGTGCAACTTGCAGACTACGTCTAACGGAGAACAAGTTCTGAGAAAGATTCTTTGCCAGATAAAACATACTTTAAAGATGAAAATCAACAGAGCAATACCACTCCTAGTACTTAGAAGCACAAAATAATTGGCTGAATTTCCAGGAGAAAGTCTACTATAATAGCTGAATTAAGTCCAATAATCAACAGGAAGCAATTCTAGAACATGGGAAGGACACAGTGCTCCAGAGAAAACAAAGTTTTTAATTACAAGGCATACCAAAAAAACTCTAGAAGAATTTCAGGAGATACACCAGTTTCTCAGAGGTACAGTTTGATACTACATCTTCCTTCTACCAGTTCATGGTTTTCTGTTCTGTACACAATGTTGTTCTTTTCACCACATGTTATAAAAACATACAAAGAACTTCATCTTTCTAGCTCTGACAGTTGTACAAGTAGTACAGCAACAGTGAATGTACTAAATGCTGCCATAAGAATCATTTGGTCACAGACAAATCAAACTTCCACTGTATGCCATTTGGCTTTCCACTACTGTTCAGCATAGAACTTAAAAACATAGAAGTTTAGTGTTTTCTTTAAATTAATATACTAACTTGCCTTGCATATTCAAATAAGGAACAGATTAAGATTTTTTAATAGAAGTATTTATTTTTGTGTACTATGACGCAAAAGACCAAGTCAGCTCTAAGACTAATTCAGATCACCTAGAGGTTTCAAGATAACATGTTCCATAACAGTATTCTCTTCCCCATACCAAACTAACTTCTGTGTGTGTGCTAAGCCAGACTTTGAAGTTTTGCTCTACTTAATTAAAAAACATTATTCCACAGTAATAAAAGAAAACTCTATTACATCTAGTGTTTCAGTAACTGGCTTGTAGCATGTACGTATTATTGTATCAAGTATCCCTTACTGATGCAAAGAAAATACGTTCTCAAATACCAACAGCAAGATTTAACTGTGTTTTCTGTCTGAGCTTCTCTTCAAAAGACCATTATTATGTAGATACAATGGCAAGTCTATACGTGCAAGCAGTTGCTAAAGGGCATTCAAAAGGAGAATTAGAACATTTTAAGCCCCTTCCAATCAGTGCCAGCAGCTGAACAAACCAGAACCCTGACACCCCCGGAGGCTCCCTCCCAGCACATTTCCATTGAGCTACCCTGCTTCACTTAATAATCTTCCCTATCAGGTAACATTCATTCTGAACAATTATTGCCCATTATTTTTCTGTCAAAGGTGATACAACCTCTGAATACTGCAAAGGTCAGTCCTCTCACTGAGCACTTGGTCTTAGCCAAAGGTAATTTCTTCTTTTTCTTTTTTTTTTTGGGGATGAGTTACTAATGCAGCCAAAAAAAAAAAGAAAGAAAAACTAAGCCAAGTTTTGCTTACCTTTCAAATTAGAAATAGAATAACAATTGCTTGAAAACTTTGTCCTGACAGGATTACTATCTGGTTCTACAGATTAGATCTGTCAACATATTTTGCAGGCATTTTAATGAAGAGCTGTAATATTTTCCCAGAAAGTTTTTTCAAGTAATTTTTGTTCCCTCTCAAATCTGAGATTTAGAAGTACATCTTTTAGTCTTTCTGTATCAAGTAGTTAGTGCAAAATTTTGCAAGTGCTGGTCCCATGCCTATCAGTGGTTTTCCAGCTAAACAAAACTTCTGCACGTTTTATCAAAAACAAACAAGAAAACCTCAAACTTCCATGAATTCCAAACAGCTGCATCTCACATCAAAGGGTTTATATGTTTCCTTTATTTTCAAAAGACTCTTGGTAAAGAAAATGCACCTTGCCTTTCAATCAGATTTTTCTTAGCAACCTCCAATGGAAATTAATGCTGCCTAATAATCTTCTAAGGGATTATTCCTACCATACAGAATATTAGTATTATATTAACTGAAGAACAGAGTGACTGTTTCAAACTACAGCAACAGTTATGGTGCACCTAAAGAACATATTTTATACTCTTGCATATGAGTGGTCCGAGAATTTACACTAAAACTGAGTCAGAGAAATAAAAGGCTGAAATGTGAAGCTTTTTTTTCGATAAGCACTTCCTAAAGTAGCCCAGCCAACTCCGACAGACCACAGCTATTCCCTGCTATTCTCCAGAAGACCAGACAACTGAAAATACTAGAAATTTTAAACAGATTCACAGATACTCCCCTCCTCATGCCTCCCAATTTAACTCACAGGTATTAAAGATGTGTCAGACTATGTACTTTTCGTATCTTTTTTGTCAACACACTGATTTTTACCCTTCCATAAAACCAAATTTTTCTGAAGTGCTGAAAAACTTGGCACAACGAACACAGAACTTTATGCTCTATACAAAACATGAACTATGCAGACCTCTTTTTGTATTCACTGCCCCATATTAACATAAAAGATACTTAGCAGTGGAAAAAAAAGTAATATTTTGTCAATCTCAGAGACAAAATTATACATTTGAGATTAAACATTTATGATTGGACAGATCGGGTTTTTTATTCTTTTCAACAAAGAAGAAACGCCATGGACTACAAATGGTTGCCATGGAAGGCTTTCAAGACGTGTCTGGATAAATCTCCAGCAGCGTTATGTGACATAATAGCTGACATTACTTTGAGTGGGAGATTGGACTAGAGATTTCCTGAGATTCCCTTCCACTTGAACCATCCTATGACCCTATGAAAAAAGGCACATGTACATTGAAATTCAGCACAAATCTTTCTGAAACAATACCTACCACCTGCAAGGAATACAAAACTTCAAAGTTAGTAGGATAGATACAATGAGGTCAACTTCCATTAAGTGAGAATATCAGATCATCATCCTGTGTTGGTACCTTATGAGAACTAGAAATGATCAAGGATGATACTACAGCAACCGTGTCTAAATTCTAACAACTATACTTACGACTTTTCGGCCCCCCACGAAAGCATAAACTATAGCATTTTGCATCAAATTACTCATTATAATCTTTTTAATTAGCTATTAGCTGTGAACCAGGTTTTCCTAAAAACAGTCTCTCTGTATACTAGAAACAAAACTATAATAGAAAAATATTTATCTAGGGGATTTGTATGTTTGAATTCAGATATATGTAAGTAAAGACAATGCTAAGCAGTATTGCAGTCCTACTATATACACACACTCTTGGAGTCTCATATAAAGTGAAAATAAGTCATATCCATTGCAAAATCTCTATGTAGCAAGTTTACAACATCCTTTTCCTTGGAAGTAGCCTCCTCCATTAATTTACTGCCTTAATTTCTGTAAGAGCACTATTTCCAAAACCACTGTTGACTCATCTAATGAAGCACTACCAGGATGAGCTAGCTGGAGTCATTAAGTCCAGGGGCAGAGAAAATGCAGTAGCTTGTTAACACTTCACAGAATGAAGACTTCGATGCCACAGGAAGATACAGTCTGCCTCCTACAACCTACCTAATTCCACTGGCTTCCCAGGAATTGAATTTAACATGATTAAAATGATTAAAACAGAAAAGAAGTGAAATACAGTGATTTATAGAAACCTCCACATTAACTATGTATCATGATTTCAAGATCCCTATCTTACTTAGGCTAGGCATTGTTCTCTTTACAGTACTACTTTTTCGGGTTTTAAAAGCTGGTTCCAAAAATAAAACCTGTTAATAAAATACCATCACAATTTCCATCTTTGTCATATCTCAATGTATTTCACGCCAAAACAATTCAGCTAGTAAATAAATGTTTCTAGCCATAAAATCCCTTGCAAGTTCAAGACCTACAACAGCTACACATACAGAGCATATCTTGACAAATTACCATTCACTGCTACTAATTATGACAAAAACACATCTGAGATATCTTTATGAGAGGGACATCTGAATGCTTCATCTTAAATAGAATGATAGAGTTAATTGCTGAGGACTCTCCACAATTCTGTTAAAAAAATAGCGTCTCTCACTAAATTAGACCAAGACTTGAGCCACATCACCATTTGCTGAGCCTCTGTCCAACATGCCTTAGTTTTTGGCAATGCATCTAATCCTCCTCTGTTTGCAGAGAAATTCATCTATGAGTCTGGCAAGAAAAGAGGTATTTCAGAATGAATGCCAGAAGGTAATTTATAGAACATCCAGTTCTCATGCCCTAACAAACAAGTTGTGTTACACTGCCTCCCAGTGCACAGCATCCGCCTGAAGCTCAAATGAAATGGGTTGAAGAATCCATTTAAGACATGGAACTACCAGTAATTCCCAAAGGAATTACAACTATCTTAGGGGTTGTTCACAAAAGCATTTAAGTTGTTATGAAAAAAATTCTATACAGAGCATAATATTGAACTGTAGGATATAGAAACTGCAATAGTAAAAAAAAAAAAAGGAAAGTTCATATGGATTACTTTTTTTATTGATTACTTGCTCAACATCTTGAATAAGGCAGTCTTGGGACAATCCAGGATTTCTAAATCATTGATAATAAGTAACTGACAAAACTCACGAATTTTGCAGATAAAATTTCTCTAGGAAAAGGAAGAAGCACTTTTATATTTTATATATAAGGTGATTCAAATGAAAGCATTTCAAAGTCAAAATTAAACATAAGTATCTATTAATCTCTGTGGGTCTCAAATCATGTTCTGAAACATTAGTACTTATTCAATACTCCAATGCCAACCATTCAACACCTTAGTAAGTGTAATTTCATAACCGTGTAAGTCAATGTACCAAATTGTTCATATTTTCCTCAATTTTTTAATCAGTACAAACACATGAACACTGATGTTCAGGATTTATAACAGTCTAACACAGACAGTTAGTAAAGAGGTTCACATTCAACGTAATCACCATTTCCAGTTCTTTCACAGACCATGAACGCACAGCATTGCAAAACAGATTTAAAAAAAACCCGTCAATTAACAAAACCTACAGTTGAATTTTACTGGGAGAAAGAGGCAGGTGCCCTTTCTAAGATTTTTAAGATTAGCATTATTCCTGCTGGGTCTTAAAAAAGCAATAGAGTCATTAAGCTGAAGCTTAGCTAAGTCAAATTTGAGGCAGTTCACTTATGAGAAAGGTCAGGCCCCTGAAACTAAAAGCAAGTGAATAAGTGGAAAATTAGTGAAGCAAACGAGCTTTATTTGCTCCTTTGGACACTACAGAAGAACAATGAAAATACAAATTACAATCTAACCCCAAAAACATGTTGTTTACAAAAATGGTATCACAAGTCAAGCTTTTAAGAATGATTAGCTGAATGTCTGTAATTCAGCTTTAGAGATGCAGGTAACTGACCCCATTTGTTTAGGGGAACTAATTAACTGAAAACAAACCAGCTTCACAAATGGAAGGGAAGAAGGGGAAACTTACAGCGGTTGGATCCTTCAAATGGAGCTGAGTTGCTGTCACTTGTTTGAAACCACCAGGATAACTAGAAAAACAGAACAAACATACAAGCTGAGTTCTACATGCTCAAGCACAATGTTAACACAAGTATCACTACATCTTGAACAACGGTGTAATGGTATTAGAAGCCCTCAAAAAAGGAAGTTGTTCTCATGAGGCCAAAAACTGTATTTTATTTGAAAGATTCTATCCTGTCAACTATCCAAGTTTAACACCATTTGTAATTTCTTATTTATTCACTTGAGTATTAGAAAGCCTGTGCTTCACAAGCAGATGGATATATCTTTAAAACTGCTTATTAAATATACCATAACAGCTACGGAGTATAATGGGAGTAAGATATGCAAAACTTGGAAATATTTCCAGATGATCAAGACTCACAACTAGTCTGTGGATGACATACGAGACATCCATATTGAATAGCATTTATTATTTTCTTACTATTTAAATAAACCTTAGCAAGACTTGGCATATCTACAGTTGTAAAATTTTACTTTTATTGCAATGGATCCATCTGTCTAAAGTCTATGGGATATGTTGAAACTGCACTAATGCAGATTTATGCATAAGCCTTAAACGAATGATAGAGTGAAGTAAGAAATTACATGGAAGTCAGGTAAAGCTGAGTTTCATTTTGATTTAACTACATTATTAGGTATCAGCCTAAGTGAAATGAAAATAAGCCCAGCATCAGTAAGACATGTCCACAGGGCTGCACGGAATTAAGTGTTAGTTTTAACGGTACAATTCTTATGCAAGTGCTTCAACTTACACATCAGTTTTAGTGAAAATTTTAAGAAGTCATAGGGGGAGTGGAGAAAAAAAAGCATACATTACTTTCCATCAACTCTGAACAAGAATTCCTCAGCAATTCAGCAAAGAAATTTCAGGATTGCAACATTAGCACCAGCAAAATTAGCTTTTTCAACATGATTTATATATCTCCCAAATGGATACATTTTGACACTTAGAGATTATTATTTATAGTAGTATCATTGTATAAAATAGGAGCACTGAACAGATCACTGTCACACTGTCTGTAATTGATTATTGCACTCCCATCTGTAAACAAGTTATGTCTGCCAGAATAATATATTGTACACTACTGTATGCAACAACGTAGTGTATATCAGTACATCTTGAGAGTATTTCATTTTTTACTAGTTTTTCCAATTTTTTTTATCCTCTAATGAATTTTTTATATTTATATATAAAATAAATATGTAGTGTCAATAGAAATATCTTATTACACACTAAACAGAATAGTCCAGATCATTGGGTCCAGAGGTTCATACAAGACACAACCTGGTTCACCAAATCTGTTTACTTATTCAATTTTTCTAACTACTTTTGAGTTAGATTATGTCCCTAACAACAATACATTGGGGATAAAAAAGAAAATAGGAAGAAAAAGGTTTGCATCATTTTAAACATTGTAACACATGCAAATAAAACCAAAAACCCCCCAAAACCATAAGTAGGAATTCCCTTCTGAACCAATATGCTATAAAAAGACTTTCATTATCAAGAAAATATGACATTAAATTTATCACAAGCTCATTTGATTATATACTATAAATCTTACCCAGTGTGTGAAGAATATACTTTCTGCTCCCATTTGTTACCAGAGAAGGCAATATGTCTTGTATTTATTATGACAACATGATCTCCACAGTCATCTACAAGGTTTAGAAATAAATGGAAAATATTAAAGACAACCATAGGGGAAATCAACCAAAATAACAACTATTACGTGTGTGATACATATGTAGTAGCACATAAATACACATTTCATAAAGCTAAAATTTAAAGATCTGAGCTTTTTGAGTCACACCATCCAAATCAGCACTTAAATACCAACCTTAATTACAATATTTTTTAGTACTGTCAGGTTAGAAGGCAGGTGAGAAGTAAAATACCACCAGACTACATAATTAAATCATTGCAATTATTCAGCTAAGATCTGGAAGTGTGGCTTACAGGCAAGTATATTATTCTATTCAACACATTATGCTGCATATGCACCTATATTTCAAAAAAAAAAAACAGGAAAAAAAAGGTTAGTTCCAAATGATGCAAAATATTTATTTTATTTCATAAAACCAGCACCTATGTTTACTGAAGGACTGAACATTTTGGGTAAGTAAAATAATTCTATTAAATAATTACACTCTAGGGCTAAATATATAAAAGAAAAAAAAATTTAGGGTTGGGAGCAGGGTGAGGGAGGAGGGAGAAAAGCCCTAAAAAATCTTCCAATAGCTCTGTTGGGAAAACTCCCACATTTTCATCAATCAAGCAGAAGTGAGTGTTACAGCACATACACATGTTTAGAGTTATTTCAGCAACTTTAACATCAAAAGTTTTTAAGTGCAGTCTATAATCTATCACCCTGCCTGAAACAGTTATTTTACTAGATCTTCTATACTAATAAAGTGCTAATAAAACCCAAACTATCTCAAAAATATCATAGAAATATGAGAAAAGATGTAGTTTTTCATTTCAGAAATAATGATCTTGAACAGCTGTATAACCCATAACCACACATTCAATCAGCTGGAAAACTATTTGTCCAGAGGTCACTCTCACTTGCATCACCATATTAGAACACAAGTTGAAGAGATTCACTTGATTAAAACATTTTTGAGTAGATAACAAAGCAGCTGTACAAAGCAGGGCTTAAATTGAGAATGCATTTTTTATAGCAGCACATAATTAATCAATGCAAGTTTCACATCTTATTTAAGTTTTTTACAATTTTTTCATCTTGTGTTCTTTTAATACAATTTAAACATCTTCACTGACAGTTCAGCTCTGAAAATGCTGTGTGTCTACATAAATATCCAGGAACAGACACTGGACTTTGTGTCTTTTTGGGTTTTTTTGTTGGGAAGATGATAGAATAAACTCATCTAAAGAAATTTTTGCCAACAGTTTTCCACTTGCATGAACACCAAATTAACAATCTGGATACCAAATTAAAAACAAAACAACAAAAACATCCCTACAACATTATTCTGTCTAAGGAATTTTTATCTCAAAGACACTAAAAGATTTGTTAGTTCAGAAAAAAGAAAAAAAAAAAGTGTGAAGTACATCAACCATGAATTTTTGCGTACTTTGCTCTCATAAGGAATATCAAATGTCTCAGTAGTAGTTACCTCTCAATGTCAATCTTGTGTGTAATGCGAATTTAGTACTGATTTATAGAGTACTTCAAACCAAATACAGTTACCCTTGAAATGACTTTCCAGAACTTTATAACTTCATGGACATAGAAGTGTCAAAGATCTTTCCCACAGGAAAATCAAAAACTTCCTCTCAGCATCTGCTTTGTTTTTCAGACAGCCTTAAGTCTCCAGTGACACCTTGTGGATACCACAAAATTTGCAGCAGCAGAACTCAGGTATTTAAAACATCTTTAGACAACTACAAATCCTACCTTCTATTATGAAACAGTTCGAGTATAATTTTAGTATGTACATTTCACATGCATGAACAAACTTCAAGGTTTCCTTTATGTTTCAGTAATGTCTCTTGAAAAATCTGCATGGGTGTTAAAGGAAACACTGTACCAGCAGTATGAGGGATCAACCTTTTACTATTTATAAAACGCTTATCCCCGAGAGACAGGCACTACGGTACTACAAGTAATGAACAATACATTGTTCATTAACAATCACAGATACATTGTTACTGCTGAATCTTCTAACTTGTAGAAAAGCAAAATGATTGTTTTATTTAAACAAGAAGGTATCTTTCAACCATGATTATGTCTCCCATAGTCATTGTTGAAAGGTTCCAGCCTGATTATCAGAGAACGCCTGAGACAGGAAGGGACCTCTGAAGGTCACGTCATCCGATTGCCCTGCTAAAAGCAGGGCATTTTTTTAAAATTTCCAAGGATGGAGACTCCACAACCTCTTGGGCAACCACTTCCAGTCACTCTCACAAATATGTTTCCTGATGTTCAGAGGGAACCTTCTGTGTTTCAGTTTGTGCCCACTGCCTCATGAAGACAGAACTTTGCTGTACCTTATTCAGAATGAAGAAGCACTCCAAGACTGTGGTGCTGTGTGCATACTGAAAGGTAGCACTCAGAAAATTATAGAATCATAGAATCAGCTGGGTTGGAAGGGACCTCCGAGATCATCAAGTCCAACCCTTGATCGACTACCACTGGGGTTGCTAGACCATGGCACTAAGTGCCACATCCAGTCTAATCTTAAAAACCTCCAGGGATGGAGAATCCACTACTTCCCTGGGCAGCCCATTCCAATGTCTGATTACCCTCTCTGTAAAGAAATTCTTCCTAACCAAGAATTGCATCAGTGTTTCATTACGTGCACTGTGAATTAAATCTCTACACCTAAAATCAATGCAATGAAACATTTTGATGTTTTTAAAATAATGAAAGTACAACCCACTGTAATTCAGCTACTTAAAATAAATTATAAATTCATAACATGCTTGATGTGCATTGGTAAAGAAATAACATAAAGTTGTAGAGGGGTATGATGGAAAAAGATGAGAAAGAAAACTAATTAATTTATAATTAACAAACAATTGAAAAATGTAATCTTTTATATCAGGCTTGATTTTAAAACTGAAATTGGAATAAACATACAAGTGAAAGAAAGCAAATTTGCTTCCAACCACTGCAACACTCACTTAGTGCATGATAAATAGGTTTATGTCTGCCTTCAAGTCTCATTACAGTCGCAGCTGCTATTTTTCCTGGGGGCTGCATCTTCGCATCGAGGAGGTACCAGGCTCTGCCAAAAGTGGCCCATTGCTGAAGAAAAAGAGAGGCAGTACTTAAAACAGTAAAAGTTCACACTACCATAATCCAGCTTCTTTAATTAAATCAACGCTTCTTTTACACTCAAAAATACTGGAAGAAATTAATAACCATCGACATCCCCTTAAAATAACCTTTAAAGGGACGGCGCACCACGATACAGAACGATGTACATGCGTAACACCACTGAAAGGTTACAGGCCCTGAGGGTTTTGTTTCAAAAATGCAGATCTCCTGCTGGAAGCACCCATTATCGCTACTCGAACTGTAACATCGCTGCAGGATATTTAATGCCCAACGTCCCCGTCCCGCCCGGTGAAGGGCACAGCTCCCGGGCCGCGCACAGCCCCGGCCGCTGCGGGGATCCCTGTCCCTTGGACGTGTCGCACACGGCGGCTCCTGCCAGGGGAACCCTCAGCACCGACACCAGGGCCTGTTGACCCGCTTCCTCATGGCCCCGGGTTCCGAACGCCCCGGCTCACCTGGGCGGCCTTGGTGTAACTCGCCATCCCGCCCCGCGCCAAGGGCCGGGAGCGCCGGGGCCGCCGCGCCCGCGGGAAGCGGAAACGCTGCCCTGTGAGGGGCGGCGCCCGGGCGGAAGCGCGGGACCTTCGGAGCGGCCCCGGCCCTGCTCCTGTCCCGGTCCCCGCCCGGCCATGGACCGCTACGTGCTGCTCCTGAGCTGGGGGGAGCGCAGGGCCGCGGGCGGGCCCGGACCAGGTACGGCCGCGGGGTCGGGGCTGGGGCCGCGGGGCCCGGCCAGGCGGGCCCTCCTGGATCCTGCCTCCTTGAACCCCTCCTGGATCCTGCCTCCT